>NC_040901.2:2466511-2676490 GCF_900634795.4 Betta splendens | reverse complement strand
TCACACCTTTAGCTGAACGGTCAACGCAGCCTCGCCTCAGTGCGTGTGTGAGCACAGCGAGGGTCGTTCTTCTCAATTCTTTTCGTCAGTGGTGGTTTTCTCGTGTGGTGTAGATGGAGGGTCGTCTGTCGGATCCGGGACCTTCCTGGATGGAGTTGATCCAAGTCGCTCTTTCTGTGATCTTCACAGCCGTGTGGGTCGTCAGAAGGACCTGGAAGGGGCCTCGCCACCGTTTTGAGTCCCAATGCTTCCTCCTGAACTCCTAACGATCGCCAGTCCCCTCGTTGGATGGTGTAATGGTCCTGTCGCCTGTTTTCACCTGTTGGAAATCTGAATTGTGGGGAAAAGGTGTTTGGGCGGCACGGCTGCCATCAGGCCCATACCAGACTCCATGGTTACAGGTGGAACCATTCGTCAGCCAGAGTCTGCGTTCCTGTGAGGTAGAAAATGTTTAAAGCACAGGGAGAGAGGAAGGAAAGGATAGAGAGAGTTGGAGAGAGGGAACAAGGATCAGGAGAGGAAACAAGGATCAGGAGAGGGAGGGGTTGTTGGGCAGCGACCTTCGCAGCAGCGTCTGCAGCTGCATGTCGGCAGAAACAAAGTTGTCTATGATGTTGTGAGTGGGACAGTTACAAACAGCATTAGCTGTAGGCAGCAGGACAGCGTCCAGCAAAGCAGAACCTTATCATAATGTGAGATAGGTTTGCAATCAGACTTCAAAAGCTTCCTATGCTTCCACAGAGCGTCTGTGAGTCTGTGTAGATGGTAACAGACTCTCCTTCTGCTAGTTTACTAGCTTCAGTCAACACAATCAACTCTGCAGCCTGAGAAGAGTAGTGTCTTAGCAAAGTGCCAGACTTCACGACGACCTCTTGATAGTAATTTTCAGCATGTTGAGCAAGGTGGTGTTGCATCTAAGCCATCGGGCTGTAGAAAGATGTGATCTATTCCAAAAGAATCAAAGTATGAGGACAAAAGAACAGAAGTCGTACAACCTGATTTCTCATCCACTGTTTGAGTGAAAGGTCGCGTAGGGTCAGATCAGGAAGACCCAAAGTAGGAGCCTGAAGAGCAAGCATGAGGTCAGTGAACGTTGTTCAGCCTCAGACGTCCACGTGAGACAAGAAGTGGACGATGAAGACGTCTGCATCAGAACCCTGAGTGGGGCCTCAGAGACAGTAAAGTTAGGAATGAAGGTCCTACAATAAGAACAAAGACCTAGAAAAGACATCAGCTGTTTTTACGTGCACGGTTTAGGCAGGTTTCAAATTGCTCTAACTCAGTTGGGTGAGATGGATTTGCCATCAGCTGTAATTACAATGACCCAGAAAATAACCTTTGTCTGAACAAACTGTAATTTAGACAGGCTCTCTTTGTGGCCTGTAGCATCCAATGTTTCTGTATCTTAGTGGTGTCTGCAGTAACGCCATCTATGGCTCCTTTAAGAGGGTGTTGTTGTTTACATGGTCTGTGGTCAGATTTAGGTGTGATGACCACTGGTTCACATCCTCTGATTGAACCTACATCATGTCTGTGTGTGAGCCACAGGGAAGCAGGGCTTCCTGTAAGGCTGAGTGTTGGGTCAGAGCGTCCTCTGAAATGAAAATAAAAACAAAAGCGTGTAATGTGTGTCATTAGAATGTGGAGGTACCCAGTTCACTGTTTGCTGCACATGACAGGCAGAATAAAAAAAAAGTTTTTTTTTTTTAAAGTATGCAAAGTAGGTGAATACGTCACATGGGGTCAGAAGTCGTTCACCAGTCTCCACCCCGTTGACATCTGTTCACGAAAGGACCCACGTCCTGCATCTGTCTCCATCATGTTTTCACAGAGGGAAGTGTGGAGCTGTAGAATAAAAATCAAAAATCTTTTTGTTCGTTAGTAAAAGAAATCGCAAGCGCAGACCTGTGTTCATCCCAAAAGAGGGAAGTTGAGGCCAGTTTGTCAGTGTGTGTGTGTGAAATCATAAACAAGCTGTGATGCAGCCTGTGTGAGGGCCTCAGTTACAGCCCCCCCTCAGCAGCCAATGATAAGAGCACAGCTGAGCTGAAGTTGACACCAACAAAAGAGGGATTATTTAGAATGTCTGTAGATGTAACCTGCACTCCGTCTGGAGTGGAAATCAATCAAATACCTAATTTACACATGAAATCTCTTCCTAAAAATTTAACTGGGCACAAGTTTGAAAGCAAAAATGAATGTTAAGGTGTCTTGCTGTCAGATGTTGCACAAGACAGTGAAAGAATAAGTTTTTCTTTAATAGTCTGGTACGTACAGTAATTATTATTACTTCTCTCTAATAGTCGTCTTCCCTTTAATAGTCATTAATAGTCTGTTTCAGTCGGTTTCAGTCTTCCTATGGTCTGGTTTTGTTTTTTCTACAGTCTGTTTTGTTTTCCTATAGTCTGTTTTTTTGTTTTTTCTACAGTCTGTTTTGTTTTCTCTATAGTCTGTTTTGTTTCCTATAGTCTTCTAGTCTGGCCAGACAAACCTATATTGTGCACAAACCCTTTTAGAAACATAGAGGATTTTATTACTGAATTTGTTGCAAGTTAAAATAGTTTGAACCCATCAGACTGTAAAGTCATGCAGCAGTTGTCATTTAGCTGTTTGTCATCATTTTAAAATCACTCTGTGGGATTTTTTTAAGCAAAAAGCGATTCTTCATTGCGAGCAGATAAGCATGAACATGAATTTGAGCGTGTATCAGCTGTAAGCGTGTTTCTTCATTGCGTGTATGAATGTGTGTGTGTGTGTTTGCGGTACCGTCTTCTACGTCACGTAAAAGGAACCGTCACCTTCCTCCTTCCCCAACCATCAGTCTGATGTGAGCACCAGTGGGTGAAGCCTTTCGATGGGACAGTTGTTCCTCGATGACAGACCTTTCCTGGATCCTCGCATGCAGCTCTTTTGGGCCGATCACGTCTGAAGCCTCTCCTGTTGTTTCAACCAGTGTCTCTGTTAGAGCACGTCTTCTCTGCTGTTGCTCTGTCCTTGTTTTCCTTTGCTGATTGTCATAAGCAGGTGTCTGTCAGACACACACGCTTGTAGTAGCTGGTTCATCTGATGAGCCCAGAACGTGATGGCTGCAGGCGTTGTGGGAGTCGCTGAGGCGTCCATGCTGTGGTCTGTGTCCTCCAGCTGCTGTGGTGTCAGAGCTTCCACCCTGTTCTGGTTGTTGGTCGGGCGCTTCTTCTCCTTCGGTTCTTCTGCTGATGGTGGGAAAGGAGTCCAGATCCGGATTTACCCTCATCGCGCTCAGTTCTGCATTAGGATAGAGAGCAGAAACAATGGGAGCATTTGCTCTTGACATGATATGTGTGTGTGTGGTATGTGTGTGTGGCAGAGTGCAAACAATTCTTCCCCAGAGTTGTTATCTCCTTTTTTCCTGTTACTCTCATCTCTTTGTTTCTTTTAGGGCTTTAGTTTTGATAGTTTTGCTTTTTCAAGTATTTTCTTTTGTCTCTAATTTTTCTTTTAAGGTGCGTATGTCCTTACACAAAGCGATTCTCCTTTTGAACCCATAACCAGTTTCCCACTCATGGAAACATGAAACGCACTAATAACCATATTTACTTTAATTACGTTTAGTTTTGTACGGTTTCTGTCTGGTGGTGAAGACTCAAATTGCCCCGAACCCGTCTTTCAGAGTCCGGCGGTTTCCTGCCTTAGATTTTTTGTGTGTTCCGGCCGGAACCTTCCCAAAATGCCTTTTTATCGGACGTCTCCGTAAAAAGGGAACCAACCTGATCTGGCGACAGAGCCTTTCCCGAAGTATTTCCTCAACGTTAGGCCCCTCTAGGCCCGGGTCCCTCGTATCTTGAAAATACTTCACTCTGCGAACGCACTCCCTCTTTCAGAAGCCGTCTTTTATACTCAGTCCCCCACATGTGGACCACGCACAGATCAAAAACCATGTCTGTATCCTCAGTACAGACGGAAGCTCGGTTCCACGAGCCAACCCTTAGCAACCGACGTCTCACCACCCAGAGCAGACTTTCACCTAATTAAGAACATGTAATATTGGGATTTTTTTCTCTCGATCTAATTAATTTTCCTAATCAAATTTAGTGTTTCAACCAAACAGAAGATTTCTTTCCTTTTTTTTTTCAACCAATTGAAATGTTTCAGCTAAATTAAAAATAAAAGTTCCAATCCTTTTGTTTTTTCCCAAATCAAAAGGAATCTCTCTCACCGAGCCGAGCCAAATTAGGATTTGAGTTTGAATCTGAGTTCGTGGATCTCGTCAGAGGCGATCCAGACGGGTGAGCAGTCCTCCCAGCTCTGAATGTCTGTAGAGGTTTGGAGGCTGAGCGACCCTAGTCCTCAGGACTATCGTCCCTGGTCACACCGTCCAGACGACCTGCCGCGGGATCCTGCCGACAACGCCAATTTCTGTGGTGGAAATTTTCCATAAAGAAGTAGATGAGAGAGAGTTGTCCTTTTGTGCGATTTATTGAAATAATAAAGAAAATAAAAATAATGGGGAAAGCAAATAAAAAGCATGGATGTTGATCGTGCACATCAACAAACCAAAAACCAGCTGGGGAGATCAGTGCACACACCACGAAGGTGTGATGCAAAGAGCCCACGATCCTAAAGTTGCTTCTGCCTTTTAGCTTCTCTGTCCGACTAAGGTGGAATGTCTTTCTAACCCAATCAAATTACATGCACCATCTCCTCCCTGTCGCAGTGTGTGTGAAGATTTTTACTTTCTCACACCTGCATCGCTGACGTCCAACTATCTGTGAGAAAGGAGCACCAAGTCTCAACAGACAGAGACACAACTCCCCGACCTTGGGTTTGGGAGCTAGAGTTGAGAGTCTATCAGGCAGAGACAACCATTGAACAATGTAGGTCAAATGTCAAATGCATACAGTAAGACAAAACATAAGATATTAATTGCAGAACATAAGTCATAAATCATATAATAACTGCATAGAAGTAAGGAAGACACATAGAAATAAGGAAGAGACAATTTTCCCATAACAGGGCCGACCCTCCCGCCGGGGGGAGTGTTTGCCCCTGGTTCTCATGGGGCGGACAGCGTTGACCCCCGGTGGCCCACTCTGGCCTCGGGTGCTGTCTCTGTGGCTGCTGCAGCTCTGCCTGGGGGGCTCTGTGTGGGCGGCTTGGGTTGCAACACCTGCCCTCCTGGAACTGAAGGTGTGTGGGCTCCCTGGCTGCTGGGATTCCTTCCTCTGCTTGCTGGATGGGCGTAGTGGCGGAGCCCCTCACATCCCCCTGGCTTCCACAAGTGGCATTGTTCATGCACCAACGTCTGCCTCACCCTTTGGGTGAATAATGTTAAGCTACAGCCTTACTAACCTTGTAGTGGGACACTTTCCAAATCCAACTGTAAGTATTACTGATACTTATCACTACCAATATGAATAATGTGTGAATATGGAATTTGTGGTGTTGTATGTCATGACTTTTATTAAGTAGTATGGGATATGTATAATAATGCACATATGTATGTATATTGTATGTATATGTTTGTATTAGTATGTGCACATACCTTAGCACTATTATTGGTATTAATATTAATCTCCAAGGTAAACCACAGTACAAAAATTGTTTAGTTATGAATGTGTTAGCCTAAGGTACATCCATGCTTCTTATTTATTTTTTTTATTTATTTTTTTGCTCCGATTGTTTACTTAACAGATTTGCTTGGTTTCAGCAGCTGGTTGCACCCCTTACCCCCCCCCCCCCCCCCCCTCCCGCATACACACCCTAAAGCAGAAACCTAACCTGTCCACCAACACAGCAACATCACACACATTTTGGATTAGCTAAATAAACCATTAAATAAACCATAAATCAGGAAGAGTATATATATTCTATATATACTCTTCTTGTTAAAGCAAAGCTGTCCATCACAATGTGGCATTCAGCGTAATATATGCTGCTTGCTAAACTGCTGAACAGAACAAAAAAAAAAAAAAAAGATTAAAGGTTGGGAACACCCAGATTGCCAGTTTATCATAGTGTTACATGTAGACAACAACTCACACCTATAGACAATTTTTACTCCCCAAGGGTAGTGTCTGGAAACACAGGAAGTATTAGCAAACTCAACAGAGCTACTATGAAACCCAAGACCTTCTCACTGTGGGGTAGCAGTAATAAACACCAACACAAATGTTAGTATTGCATCCCTGTGATGAGCAGATGTCCATACATTTGCCACTAAAACGGATTTCAAAAGCAGATGGAGCTCAACACGCTCAAGACTGTGGAGATGACAGTGGACTTCAGGAAGAACCGCCTGCCCCCCTCCCCATCACAAATCCACAAAAACACACTGCCTACCGTGGACTCATTCAGGTTCCTAGGGTCCACATTCTCACAGGACCTGAAGTGGGCCCCCTTACACTGTCCACAAAAAGGCCCAGCAGAGGTTGTACCTTGAGACAGCTCAGGAAGTTCAAACTGCCCCAGGAACTGTTCTATACTTCTATACTGCCATCATCCAGCCTGTCCTCTGCTTTTCCATCACTGTGTGGTTTTGGTTCAGCCACCAAACAGGACAGACACAGACTGCAGCTGGAGGTCTGGTCAGACTGAACTCCCTTCCATTGAGCATCTGTACCAGGCCAGAGTCAGAAAACGGGCAGCAAGCATCACTGCTGACCCCACACACCCCACACACAAACTCTTCAACTGTTCAACACACAAACTCCCTTCCTCTGGCAGGATTTACAGAGCTATACTCACCAGAACCACCAGACACAGAGTCAGCAATTTTTTATTTATCCTATTTTATTTTACTATTTCTATGCTAATAACTTATGTAAATAGGTGTTAACAATTAATGTTCGGGTTTAAAAAGATGGAGTCAGACCGGAGGCATTTCCATGTTTTTCTTGTGCAGACCTGGAGAATAAAACCGATTCAGATTCTGATTCTAAAAGTCCAAACTGGGGATATTTTGTGTGTTAACAATTTTAGTGGGAGACGGTGCAGCTCAGTGTGTGCTGGGATGGAAGACCACCAGCTGAGTGGTTATTGTTTGCCTATCTAATGTACTCTGTTAAAGCAGGTGCCATGTCAGTGCCTTCTTTATGTGGTCGGCAAGTGACTTAGCAGAGCCTTTCATGTGGTACATATCTCCTTACACGGAGGTCTGGAGTTCCTGAGCTGATGCCATTTAGAGCCTTACCTAACCCCCTGAATTTTGTGAGCCTTTTCCATAATGAAGAATAGGCCGGTCAGCTGTTGTCCTCTCAGCACACAGAGAGGCAAAGTGTCATACTCCTCCAAAGGCACGTGGCTGTGGTTCTTTGTGGGTGCAATGTGATGCACTTCCAAACTCAAAGAAAGTGCTCACATGACATAATAATAATAATAATAATAATAATAATAATAATAATAATAATAATAATAATAATAATAATAATAATAATAATAATAATAATAATAATAATAATAATTTTTACAGTAAATCAAAAGCACCTTATGACTTCTCAGGTCACAGGTAACAGCTATTAGGAACAACCTTGCTGAAAAGAACTCCACTAAATGGCAATGCACAATATAACACAGCTTGTTGATTTATGTTAAACTGTATGGTTCACTATTCTTATACATGGGTGAATAATGCAAATATCACATGATAATCTACAGTGAAAGCCTATTTAGATTTAAGACTGAAAAAAACTGTTACTTTGTTTAGGGAATTATGAAGTTACTGCCACAAGAGTGCAAAAACAAAGCAAACAACATCAGTATTATTGTATACAATAACAAAGGCTAATGTAAACTGGTTATCATACAGACCAAACACCAAAGCCTTCTATTCAATAAAGAAGAGATTTAAGTAAGTTTTAACAAACATGTATGCAGGCATTTATAGTAAATTTCACATTTTATTTGTGCAGCCACTGGCGTTCTGGCTGCACAAATTAAATTTGAATGAAAAAAGAAGAATATTAAAAATAATACATGACTTCATCGTTATGTTTGTGTACTTCACAATCCATTGAACGTTGAAGTTATTTACATGTTTTGGTGGATCGGGAAGTTAAAAAAGAAGAAGAAGACGAATGTCATCCACAGTCTTTAGGAGGAATTTGAGTATATTAAGTGGATCGAAGGAGAGTAGAAGAAGGTAGAGGGCGGTAAATGAAGTTTAAGGGTGCTCGACACTCCAAGGATAAGAGGAGGAAGAAGAAGAAGAAGAAGAATCACCAGAGTTAAAGAAGAAAGAAGAAGAAAACGAACGTCCCCCGCAGTCCGTAGGAGGACCAATAAAAGTTCAAATAACGACACATGCGCACTGGACATGATCCGATGGAGGTAGGTAATAATAGTAAAAATTAAAGTAAAGCTCCAAAAGTCTGTCAGAGTGAGCTTTCTGTACTGTAAGCGCGATTGCGTGTCAGTGTGAGCGCTCGCTGTGATTTTTGTTTAATAAGGGATCTTTGCCGCATGTTTGGCTCGGTAAAGTTTGCTTTTTTTCGCTGCGACATTAGTTCGGAGAAGCTCCGTGTGTGTGCTGGAAGTGCGCTGAACGTTTGTGCTTTAGAGAATTTTCGACTTTGTGGGTAGGAACACGTTTACGAACAGGAACAATATCAGAACTGTTACCTGTGTGTGATATATATGCGTATGCTATCGGGGTTAGCTGCGTTTGTGCTAACTCGTTGGGCTTAGCTTGGTTCGGTGTTGTTTGCTAATTTATTCGTGGTTGCGCTTGTTTCAGTCACAGAACACAAACACGAGAATGCAACATAAATGTACGAAAAGCGGCTCTTGCGTGGAGCCTCGTGTTATTAGTTTGCTTTCTGTCTTGCTGCACGGGCTATTGCTGTGAGCACATCTGTGCTAATTAACAGTGTGGTCCAGAACAAACATGTCAGTGTTGCTTTTTTTAAAAACAGCCCTTTTCGAAATGCATTAGGTTGACACACGTAGAGTTCTTAATTCTTAGCCTAGAAACACAATATCAGCAAAGTATCCAAAACTTTAGACGGTCATAGTAGTAATGATTATTATGCACCAAACAATGCCATTATAACAGGGAAAACGGTGACAAGGATGTTGATACTGTTGATCATAACGGCAATATATAATAGTGAATGGTAGGGATACATGACACATGCAGGAGGTTCCTATTTACTGCTGTATTATTGTAATTGCTAACTTGCAACATGTAAACCATGCTCTTATGTAAACCATAGCATTATGAATTATGCGCTTATCTTCAGTATGTTTTGTCTTAGAGGTTTTACACTCATACCAGTTGATATTTTTATTTCACTGGCCTTTAAGCAGACAAAGATTTATTTGCTTTTGGACTATTATTCTGTATTTTACAATGTGTTTACTCTTTGTGTTTACTCTCTATGTTTTAATTAGTAAGTACTTATATATAAAGCACTTTAGTAAATTTTATATATATATATATATATATATATATAAGCATATATATATATATATAAGCTATTCCTCCCATAGGCACCATAGTCAAATTTTATGGAGAAAAAGGACAAACCTGAATGGACAAGTTTTAATTATAAAATATATATATATAAATAATAATAATATATATAAAAATATATATATATATATAAAATATATATATATCTATATATATATCGATATATATATATATATATATATATATATATATATATATATATATATATATATATATATATATATATATATATATTATTATATATATAAGTCCAGCACATTTCATGACAGGGATTTGCTTGTTCTTTCATTGCTCATCTTCTCCCACAACCTGTTTTCTAAGTGTGTGACTGTCATTTGTTCTCTGTTTCAGCAAGAGGACCCTTCTCTCTTCCACCGCATGCATAGTATCCGGAGCATAAACCAGGACCCAGCTGGACTTCATGATGAGCCTGTCCAGCCTCTCAGTGATGCTGCTGCATTGTCAAAACATCAAAGAATAGGTAAGTATGCATGTATGTGATGCTGGACTGCCGGTTATAGTCTGTAGTGGATTCCTAATTCTCCTTCCTGATGGTAGCAGACTAAACAAGCTGTGGCAAGGTTAGTGAGATCTCCTGCAATACAGATCGCTTTGAACATTGTCTTATGTATGCTGCTATAGGTTTGATAGACACCTTGATACACAGAGCTTTGCTTAACCATCCTTTTAGGTTACCACTCAAATTGACCCGTTTGAAAATTTAAAACCTTTTGAAAATCGTATGTTTTTGGTATATAAACTTCTTTTGTTTGGTTATTATGGGCAATGAAATAAAACAGATTTATGTCACACATGTGAAACCTTCCCCTACATGTTTATATTACTGTACTGGAAAATTTTTGCCTTTGTGCTACTTCTTATCCAACACAGTCGGCATGTGCTGGTTAGGTGCAATACTGAACTGAACATTCTCACACAAACAACTAATCTCTTGCGCCCTGTCGTACATCAATTCTAAACATCTGATGTTCCATTTGACTGACTAATAATTTATGATATATGTTTGTCTTTTACACCCGGACTCTGGCTCCATCCTATCTGACTCCCCACCAGACCCAAGGCTGTTAAAGCGAATGCATCTTGTCTTGGAAGCTCGGTGTTATAGTCTGTAGTGGATTCCTAATTCTCCTTCCTGATGGTAGCAGACTAAACAAGCTGTGGCAAGGTTAGTGAGATCTCCTGCAATACAGATCGCTTTGAACATTGTCTTATGTATGCTGCTATAGGTTTGATAGACACCTTGATACACAGAGCTTTGCTTAACCATCCTTTTAGGTTACCACTCAAATTGACCCGTTTGAAAATTTAAAACCTTTTGAAAATCGTATGTTTTTGGTATATAAACTTCTTTTGTTTGGTTATTATGGGCAATGAAATAAAACAGATTTATGTCACACATGTGAAACCTTCCCCTACATGTTTATATTACTGTACTGGAAAATTTTTGCCTTTGTGCTACTTCTTATCCAACACAGTCGGCATGTGCTGGTTAGGTGCAATACTGAACTGAACATTCTCACACAAACAACTAATCTCTTGCGCCCTGTCGTACATCAATTCTAAACATCTGATGTTCCATTTGACTGACTAATAATTTATGATATATGTTTGTCTTTTACACCCGGACTCTGGCTCCATCCTATCTGACTCCCCACCAGACCCAAGGCTGTTAAAGCGAATGCATCTTGTCTTGGAAGCTCGGTGTTCCTTCTTTTGGATAACAAGACATGATGATGCAGAAGTGAGAAAGCAAACATTCTCACTCACAGCGAGATAAAGTGGCACGAACAATTCCATTGGTGCAGAGAGACATTCCACCAGAGCCAGAGAAAGGGGTTAAAAACTTGCGGATCGTGGGCTCTTTGCATCACACCTTCGTGGTGTGCACTGATCTCCCCAGCTGGTTTTTGGTTTGTTGATGTGCACGATCAACATCCATGCTTTTTGTTTGCTTTCCCCATTATTTTTATTTTCTTTATTATTTCAATAAATCGCACAAAAGGACAACTCTCTCATCTGCTTCTTTATGGGAAATTTCCACCACAATTACATAGATGCTGTTCGGGTCATGACTTTGTGATTTCTCTTGTGCATTTTTTTTTTCCTAAATTCTGCCTGTCTGCAGATGACTCCATTCCTGGACCGGGACGTTTCCAACCTGTTCTCCTCTTCCAACCCCCCACCTCTCCACTCACCGCAACTGGCCATGGCAGATGACTATTCAACAGGAGTCTTGTTCTGATTGCAGTCCCTTCCATTAAACAGCTACAACTGCAGCTTTGTGCTCCTACTGTGATCCTTCCTGTAGATTTGCTTTTGAGAACATTTGTCGTAATTTTGTAACATATTACCGTAAGGGACCAAAGAGTGTGTGGATAAATCATTCAACTTTTGGTCAGATATTAAGGTCAATACTAATGAGAGAGTTCAGACTTTGAAGCTTTTCTTCTTGCGGGTTTGCGCATCTGGTGGGTTTGAATCACACATGGTTCATCTAGAAATATTTTGAAAATTTTCACTGCGCTTTATCATAAGTTATTGTCCTGTTAGTAAAGCCACACAACCGTTCTAGTGCAGTGTATTTATTATGTTAAGAGCTACATGTCTGAAAATTCATGAGAGGTTGATGGTTGCAAAAAACACACAATCTACTGCTCCGAGGCAATCGCTTATGTTTGTCATTTTCTATATTATCAAAGCATACAGCTAATTTATGATACTGTCATTGTCACTTTATTTGCGCGCTATGACATGCATAGGATACATACTAAGAGATTCATAGTGATACTTATGAAAACGGTGAAGAAAATTCAAGCCATGGATTCAGGTAGGTCCACTCAAGTCCCTCTGCCCTTTGTTGTCACCTGCTGCTGTCCAGAATGGTTGACATCTGGCCCAGTTACCACGCGGGAACTTGCAGGTAACTTCACCGGGGCGAAAGTTGAATAAGAATAAGAAAACCTTTAATAGTCCCGCAGTGGGGAAATTACTTCTCATAACAGCAGTACAGATAAGCGAGAGTAAAGCTACAGAACAGTTTGTGTTGGCACAGTACAAAGCAGTACAGTACAGTTGGAGCGAGTATGAGGTCATTGCAGGGTTATTGCACAGTAATGGGTATAAGATTTGTACCGGTTAGAATATATATGATCGTTCACAGATTTACACAAATATTGTGCAGAGCAGGTTGCTATATAAACCACTGATGCAGTGGGTGAGTGACTGTAGTGGGACGTAGTCAACAGTTCTGATTGTACAGTCTGACAGCAGCAGGTAGAAAGGATCTACAATGTCTCTCCTTTACACAGCGAGGGTGAATCAGTCTGCTACTGAAGCTGCTCTCCAGAGCAGACAGTGAGTCCTCCAGTGGGTGAGAGTCCTGGTCTATGATGGATGCGAGTTTAGCCAGGACCCTTCTCTCACCCACCTCCTGCACCGTGTCCAGGGTGCAGCCCAGGACAGAGCTGGACTTGTTGATGATCCTGTCCAGTCTCTTCCTGTCCCTCACTGTGATGCTGCTGCTCCAGCAGACCACACCGTACAGGATGGCCGATGCATTAACTATGCACATTTGGCTAAGGTAAAGACTTTGTAGTTTAGAGCAACACAAATTAAATTATTTATCAATTAAGAGTCCTTCTTGCAAGCAAGTCCAATTAACTGAATGCCCAATTAAATCCTGTACTTATTTACAGGCAATGTCATTCATGTGTCTATTGCTCAGATTAGACTGCGCAGGCAATGAGACACAAAATAACAGCACCTCTTGGTGCACTTCCTTTGTAGAAAGCAAGCACAATTTACTCTTCACACACCACACAAAGCACTGCTCATTGATGGTTACTACCACACACAATCCCCTGACTCGCGGTGTACCACCAGAACCATATCTGTTATTTTTAATCACCGAATGCTCTTCAGCTTATCATTTTGTTAAAAAAAAATAAAAATTATAAACTCATATTTTAAGCATGCATGTGCTTAATATAAGCATGTGCTTAAAACTTTTAGCTTTATTTTATTATCTTGTTTTGTTATCTACAGCACTCTGTGAATATGTTCTTACATAGCCAAGGAAGGGGCTATTTTCAGTTCTAAAAACTTTTAGCTTTATTTTATTATCTTCTTTTATTATCTACAGCACTTGGTGAATATGTTCTTACATAGCCAAGGAAGGGGCTATTTTCAGTTCTATTTCACTGTTTACACATTGTCAGTGAGTATCAGTCATCTACTACTTTTGACTGTTCCAAGTCAGTGATTGGCTGAAGTCACTTTGAATGTATTGGTGGTGGGAAAACGTGGGTGGGGAAAATTTGCATAGACCAAACTAGACGCGTCTCGTTACGCGCCTCGAAAAAACCGAGACGCGTCTCGTAACGCGTCACAACCTGACAAAACGCGTTACGAGACGCGTCACAACCTGACAAAACGCGTTTTAAAAACGCCGTTCTTGTGACCCTCTTGGCTTGCCATACTTCAGCACGCACAGTCTGATATTCGCGGTTAGTTGTATAAGCCAGAGTACAGCGCTGACGAGTTACACCGTATGGAGAAGGATGGGGGTTCTCTCGTGGGTTCTCTTCAGGTTCTCTGGCTTTCTTCCACAGTCCAAAAGCATGCATTAGGTTGATTGGCCTCTCTCCATTGCCCGTAGGTGTGAGTGTGTGTGTGTGAATGGTTGTCTGTCTCTGTGTTGCCCTGCGATGGACTGGCGACAGGGTGTACCCTGCCTCTCGCCCACAGCCAGCTGGGTTAGAAAATGGATGGATGGATGGATCGTGTGCCGCCTGAGTGTGTGTGTGTGTCTCTCCCCCACCCTCACCCTACCGCTTCCCCCCCACCCTCATTTCTGCGTGAGGTTCCAGGTGGCAGTTGTTGGAGGAGGAGCTATGAGTGAGTCTTTTGTTCCGTGACCTGCAGTCCTCCAATCCTGAGCGCCTGACGTAAGGCCTGATTTAAATAATTTCCCATGAGCCCCGTGAGCTCCTGTGCGCAAAGACAGGACAAGATTGCAGTAAATCTGGGTAGGAATATGTCCTGACGAACAGATCTCTCAAAACATGACCCATGGCTGCGTAGACCAATATTTCTTGGCCTGTTAAAGCCACTAGTTGCTTGGCACTTAAAACGTTTAGCAATACTGCGCCACCACAACACAGAGTGTTCATGGACATAGCCCCTATAAGTAGGGGTGAGTTGCAGTGGGATGTTGTGTTACTTCGGTAGCACATATACTAAAATTGGAACGATACAGAGAAGATTAGCATGGCCCCTGCGCAAGGATGACACGCAAATTCGTGAAGCGTTCCTCATTTTAAATAATATTTTAAATATTTTCGGGTCAATTTCTGGTTACGGCTCTTATTTTGAAATACAGACCACACGAGGAGAGACGCGAAACATCGATGTGATTGGATGAACGCGATCAGGTACCGAGTGTAACGTAAGACCAGAAGAACGTGACTTTCGGTGGGCAGCTGGACGGTTTCTCTAGCGATTCGTAAAATTGCCAATGTATAAAAACAGTTAAAACACGACCGCAACCAGTGTTTAAGATTAGTAGCTTTACAAGTATTGTTGTTTTAACTATAGTCATGTAATAGACGGAGACTCCACACGCAACACAGGGCGATGATCCATTAGCAAAAGAATCAGATTTTATCTGGTTACACCGTGAAAGACACACAATAACTTTATAATTTCCATCTCTGACACTTAAAACATTTTACGTGTACTCTGATGAACTCCTCTTCTACCTGTCTTAAAAGTGGGTGTTATTGTTTTGTTGGATACAAAGTGTAATAAAGTTTTAACTTTGTCAAATTTTGTTGCTTCAAATTAAAAACTTACGGTGACGTCAACTCGTTCGACTCATGGGAAGGTTCAGATTCACTGTGAAGAAAATGATTTCCAAGCTATCTTTCCTTCACGATTGCACCAAAAGTCAAATACATTCATTTTAAGAGTTTATCAGCCCTTAGCTACACTGTGAATGCTTTGCCTCTGAAATGATTTAAATCTCTTATTATTCATTACATGGGCAACTTGTGGTGGTTGTACTCCCTCACCTAAATTATTTGACCAATTACTTAAAATCGTTGAACGTGATGGTTAAACATAAGTTCATGGTTTTATGATTTATTATATTTTACTTTTATCTGTATTTCCATATTTGATTATCCCTTGTTGTGCCTAACAACCCTGTTTGTAAAATAAATAAACGTCACAAACGTATCTGTAGAGTTTAGTGATTTACATGAGTTAGTCACATTTTTAAATGTATTTTACAATGAACAACGTGCAGAGAAACAGTTCAAAACATGGTAGCAGCCTGTGCCACCAACATTATCAGACTGAAAAGACAAAAGCTCCACCACCTCGTATTCTTCTCAGTGTTTCACCTTGTAACACAGTCACAGCTAATTATAGTCACTTGTTTAACTCTGGTCTGTTTCTAGCATGTGTGATGTCACAGAAAGACAATAAACAACAATTAAAACAACAACAATAGCCAGTGTTTAAGGTTAGCAGCTTTAGGGTAGTACTATAGTCTAATTTTAACCCTGTTTTAAGTTTAACCGTAAAAGTAAAGTTTTAACAAAGACTTTCAAGAATTCAAAGTCATTCGTAAAATAAATTAGAGTCAAAGAAAGACATTTGCACAAAAGTAAAATCACGTTAACAGTATCTGAGATTAAAATAACGTTCAAATAGGAGAAAAGAGGAATATTGTCCAACTCTAAGGAGATCCAGTTGTGAAAAGTTAAATAAACTTAAACATAAACTTATGAAAAAAAGCATTTACAGGGCAGGCTTTCAGACCAATGAACAAAACCTGTCTCATTTATTTGCTTCAGCTTAGTATTTTATCAGTTCTCTATTGTCACTTGATCAGTAGTAGCTAATTACACCACCTCTTGTTATAATAAGTATTAATACAGTAGCTGCAGCTGCACACATGGCGGGTCCTGGATGCAGCTGAGGTGGCACATCTGCGTAGTTCATATGCTTTCCATACTGGCTGCGGTCAACAACGGGATAGACTCGGTCGGGCCAAGCGTTTGTTGTTACCATGACATTGACTGACGCACGCGCTGACGTGCGTGAGCGGAAACAGGCAAAATGTTTTTTATACAACTGACATATTTTCAGACGTGAACTTCACAACATAGATTTGTTTTAAATTTATTTCTTGAATAATGTGTACATAAGTATTTCAGGTATTTATAATGTATTGATCAATTCAATTTAAAACACTTTGTCTCTATTATTTATCCCTGAAGGCCAATTAAGGAAAAGCATCCAGGAAAATTAATATTACTAATAAGATCAATTAAAAGCGTCATTGTACAGGACAGCATTCACATAGATAACTACTGCTGGGATTACAGTGTTTCTCCTATTTGGGTCCTGCATCAGGGAGTCTGTGTCCTGATGGGAGCCACTGGAACATGGGACTTAGGATGTGAGGGGTCCCGACAGATTTCTTTCTTTGCAGGCTAATGGAATTAAACCAGGAGGTGACGGAGAAAGCGAGCACACTCAATAAAAAAGTAGTAGAAGGAGGCTAAGAGCCGCACAGTTGGCTTCTGTAAAGTAAGACGTTGTACTGTAGCTTCAAGTCTGCTTGTACAAATCTCATCAGGACTTCCAGAAAAACAAAGAACATTTAAAGAAGAACAAATGTTGTATAAAAACTTGAAATGTAACTACAGACAAGTCAAAGCTACAATAGAGGAGTGGAACTACTGGTACTATTGTACATTTAGCTACAGTACAGTTATGCCACTTCTTCAGTAGACGTGTCTGTGTAAATGTCTTCAATAAACCTAAACCCATTCTTGGTCAAATCTTAGAGCTTTTGTTTGAAGCAGAATCAAATCGACAAAATTAATGTCAAAACCAAAGTGACTGCGTGAAAAATGCAGCATGTCAAAACTCCAAGTCAAAACTCAAATTCACACTATGAAGAAACATATTGGTAATAAGACATTGTCTGTAGTATTACCTAATGAATACATCTCATGTTATTACCAACATCAGAATCATAACTGTTTTTTTTGTTCCTGTTCTCGGGAACAAACTTCATCCGCTGTCACGTTATTTTTCTTTATCACAGTTCAGATTCAGATGTATTGCAGGCAACGTTTTCTCCACCAAGTATTGAGTTTGTTCCCTTCCCTTTATCAAACAGTGAAACACACACTTGGTGTGTAATAATGCAAGCTGCAGAGTAGATCCATGTCCGTCTATAACCAGCAAATCCCAAGTAGGTGGCAGCTCACAGCCCACAACTTTAGGGAGTGGCTTCATCTGCGCTGCGAGGTTCTGTAGGGCGCAGTCTCTGGAAGAAGAGAATGGACACACGCAGCATCTTAAATGTTCCAAAGTAAGTCTTCACAACATGATGGCTGGGACTGACCTTTTGCTTTCCTGCTGACCTGTAGATTTCCCCATTGCTGAGCTCCTCTGCAGGAGACGGAGGTGTTGGCTTAACATGAGGTTGGTTTATGCGCCTTATGATCTTGGTACTCCCCACAATTTTTTTAAGATTGTCAAAATAACTGATCCTCCTTGATAGGCTATGTGCCCATAGAATAAGTTTGTTTTAAAATTCACGTGACTTTTAAAAGCGACAGTACTATATTTCTTTTTTTCTTCTTCTTTTTCTCTCCGGCGCCGGTCGAGCTGGCTGCTGGTCACAACAGCTCCTGTCCTCTTACTTCTATTTTTTTACTTTCTTCACTTACTCAAGTTTATCTTTCTAGTGTTTTGTTAGTAGCATTAGTGTACACAACCTGTACACAGCTTTTATATAGTTTATCTAAGTTTGGCGCAGTACAAACGCTGTTTTAAAGCTACGATGTGCGTCGGGGTCAGAGCGCGCATTGTTTACACCGCGGAGCAGCTGATCGCGCTGCGCAGCGCCGTAGTTCTGCCCAGAGACAGACACGAGATCACCGCTGAGGTGCTGGTGAAGACCCGACGTGGGCGCCGCGCCGGAAAACTACGACGGGAGAAAACGAGACGCTTCAGGCCAAGAGGAAGGGAGGGGGTCTGGCTGTGTTTGTGAAAATCAGGTGGTGTATGTCAAAATGAAGCCGTGTAACAGAGACATTGAGCTGTTAGCGGTGGGCATGAGGCCATTCTACCTGCCACGGGAGTTCACACGAGTTATAATAATTGCTGTGTACGTCCCACCCTCCGCTAACGCTGACACAGCTTCTGAGACCCTGCTCTCAGTCACCAGCAGGCTGCAAACACAGCACCCACAGGCCCTCTTCCTGATCTCTGGGGACTTTAACCATGCACCTCCTTCAGCTGCTCTGCCTACATACACCCAAGTATGTGACCTGCCCCACCAGAGACAACAAAACCCTGGACTTACTCTATGCCAACACCAAAGAGGCCTACGCTGCATCCTCCCTCCCACCACTGGGCAGAGCTGACCACAACATCCTGCATCTCCTGCCTGTGTATAAACCTGTTGTACACAGGCAGCCGGTGGTGCCCCGCACAGTGAAGAGGTGGACAGCTGAGAGCGAGGAGGCTCTCAGGGACTGTTTTAAACACCACTGTGTGGACGGAGCTCTGCGACCCACATGGGGAGGACATTAGCGCAATAACAGACTGTGTAACGGATTACATCAACTTCTGCTGTGAAAACACCGTTCCCACCAGGCGGGTTCGGTGTTTCACCAACAACAAGCCGTGGGTCACCTCTGATATTAAAGCTCTGCTAAAGGAGAAGAAGAGAGCATTTAAATCAGGGGACAGGGAGGAGCTGAGGAGGAAAATCCGTGAGGGGAAGTCCAGCTACAGGAGGAAGATGGAGGAGCAGCTGCAGCAGAACAATGTCAGTGAGGTGTGGAGGAGCCTGAAAACCACGTCAGGCTTCAAAGCTCCACACCCACAGGCTGAGTGGGACCCGAGCTTGGTCAACAAGCTGAACTCATACTTTAATAGGTTTGACCAAGCACCCACTCACACCTCCCAGCAGCTGCCTCCAAACCTTTTGTCACCTCATACCACTGGATTACCAGCCCCCACAGCCCTTCACACCTTTACACAAGGCCCTCTACCCTCAGCCCTGACGACTGGCGACTCATACCAACAACACCCCCTCACTTCACACCACACTGAGACACTCCCTCAACCCCTATCCTTCTCCAGCACCCAAGTGAGAAGTGAGCTCAGGAAGATCAAGGCCAGGAAAGCATCTGGACCAGACGGCATCAGCTCCAGACTCCTAAAATCCTGCGCAGGCGAACTGTGTGGAGTCATGGAGCATGTCCTCAACCTGAGCCTCAAGCTGAGGGTGGTACCACAGCTCTGGAAGACCTCCTGCGTGGTACCAGTGCCCAAGACACCGCACGCCAAAGACCCCAGCAGCTTCAGACCAGTGGCTCTGACATCACCCCTGATGAAGACACCGGAGAGACTGGTCCTGGGTCACCTCCGCTCTGCGGTGGGAACCTACCTGGACCCGCTGCAGTTCGCCTACCGACACGGCATAGGAGCAGACGACGACGTCATCTTCCTCCTACATCGAACTCTTTCTCACCTAGAGAAGTCCGGCAGCACTGTGAGGATCATGTTCTTCGACTTCTCCAGTGCCTTCAACACCATCCAGCCGGTGCTTCTGAAACACAAACTGGAGGAGGCTGGTGTTGACCTTCATCTGACGGAGTGGATTATGGACTATCTTACAAACAGGCCTCAGTTTGTGAGAGCCAGGGACTGTGTGTCTGACACTCTGACCTGCAGTGTGGGGGCCCCACAGGGGACTGTACTGGCCCCCTTCCTCTTCACCCTCTACACTTCAGACTTCAGACACAACACAGACAGCTGTGTTCTGCAGAAGTTCTCTGACGACTCTGCGATCGTCGGACTTATCAGCGATGAAGACGACCCAGAGTACAGAGGACTCACTCAGAACTTTGTGGACTGGTGCCAGCGGAACCACCTCCTGATCAATGCAGGGAAAACAAAGGAGATGGTGGTGGATTTCCGCAGACAGCAGCCTGCTGTCATCCCACCGATGCACATCCAGGGAAGGGACATTGAGAGAGTGGACTCTTAGAAGTACCTGGGTGTGCATCTGAACAAAAACTGGACTGGACTCATAACACAGATGCACTGTACAGGAAGGGTCAGAGCAGACTCTACCTGCTGAGGAGATTGCGGTCTTTTGGAGTGAGGGGGCCACTCCTGAAGACCTTCTATGACTCTGTGGTGGCATCAGCCATCATGTACAGTGTGGTCTGCTGGGGCAGCAGCATCACAGTGAGGGACAGGAAGAGACTGGACAGGATCATCAAGAAGTCCAGCTCTGTCCTGGGCTGCACTCTGGACACGGTGCAGGAGGTGGGTGAGAGAAGGGTCCTGGCTAAACTGACATCCATCATGGACCAGGACTCTCACCCACTGGAGGACTCACTGTCTGCTCTGGAGAGCAGCTTCAGTAAAAGACTAATCCACCCTTGCTGTGTGAAGGAGAGATATTGTAGATATTTCCTACCTGCTGCTGTCAGACTGTATAATAATCAGCACTGTTAACTATCTCCCACAACACAACTGATAACCATTAGCCAAAACTGTACAATATTTATATTATATTTATTCAATATACAATAACCCTACCCCCATTACTCCACTCTGCCCACATGTAGTGTTAAAGAACACATTCAGCTCGTTGGCCAGGTGCAGGTCACCATCAGCTGATCCTGTGCCTTTGTTCTCTCCGTGGCCAGAGATGGTCTTCAGGCCCTTCCACACATCTCTGACATTGGTCTGCGCTAACTCAAGGAGCGCTAACTCAAGGAGCAGAGAGGAGCAGCAGACCAATGCCAGGGAAAAGCTACAGGGAGAAGCCTCCAGCTTCTCCCTGTAGCTTTTCTTGGCCCGCCTGATCTTGTACTTGAGTTCATGCTGAACATGTGCTGCTCCTCTCTGTCCCCTGAGATTAAAGCCCACTTCTTCTTGTTTAGGCGGCCTTTAAGTTCAGGGCTTGTTATTGAGCCATGAGAGCTGCAAAGTGTCTCCCAGTTTGTGGTATGGAAACAGTCTCTGAGTTTCTCACAGACCTCATCAGTCCATACTCTCACTTTTATCCGTGCTAAGAACTAAGTCAGATAAGAATTCAGAGAATTCAGTGAAGAACTTTTTTTAGAGTCTGGGTGAGAAAGGCTGAGTGAGGCTCTCAAATGAGTTAAAACTATGTTTAGGAGTAATTAATAAATCTGAGTTATAAATTGCTGCTACTCCTCTACTTCTAGGAACATGATAGTTGATAGAATGCCTTTATTAGTCCCACAGCGGGGAAATTCCCATCAGCAGCCAGGTTGCCCGGCGCTAGATGTGACTCATTGAAGTCGACTCATTTAAAGTAACATATTCATCCTGCTGCAGCCAGGTTTCAGTGAGACAAAACAGATCTATGTAATGGTCACTTCATTTATTAACAAGGATTTAGATGAGAGAGATCTGATATTTAATAAACCGCACATTATTAACTTATTGTTACTTTGCTCTGCAAGAGGAGTTGTTTTGATGTTTATTAAATTCTGATAAGTCACTCCTCTTTGATTTGTTTGTGACTTGTATAGTTTAGGTGGTCAGGGAGCAGACACAGTCTCTATGCAATAACTAAGACTAAGAGTGGGTGGGAGCTGTAGAGAACATGCAGAGAGGCGTGTAAGACTGCGACTCTGCGTCCTGGGCTCCACTCTGAGTTGTCACCGAGTGGGGAGACTAAGCAACATAGCCACGTAACTAGAAAGCAGTGGGTCCGTTCAACGTGGGATGGACCACGTCTCTTCTAATCTGCCCAGATTTTCCCCAAAAAGTGCTCCAATTAGCCACAAAGCCCACATCGTTTACGGACACCACCTAGACAACCAGCGGTGGAGCGATCACATACACAGTACATGTCATCGCTGGTGAGCTGTTATGGACTTTATGATACTGTGTTGGCCTCAGCCGTCCTCCATTGGGTTGTGAGCCAGGCGGGGACCCAAGCTGGTTAAGAAAGCTGTCTCTGTCCTGGGGTGCAGCCTGGAGTCCATCGGGGAGGTGGCGGACAGAAGGATGATGTAGTTGACTCCAGGAAAACGAATGAAACATGAAGCTACAAATGCACCAGTTTTAATCTCAGAAAAGTTTATTTGTATTTTAGAGCAATAAAAACAAGCAATAGAACAAGATAAAAACCAGAAACACACACACAAAGATTACTTTTACTGGGCTTTACACATTTCCTCCTGTTTTGGAGACAGAGGCCACCACTGTGCGTTTCCGTCGGACCCTGCAGCTGCATCTGCAACACACCACACACCCATCAGCCCAACAGATATTCAAATTAAGAATTCATTTACTTTTGCCACAGTAGCGGTGACATTTCTAAAAAAGGTCCCCACAGTGTAGGGAGGTATATAAAATGTGTACAGTCTATAGGATTTAACATTGATATACTTGACATACTCTAACACTTACACTTCTGTAGACCTGGAATGTCAGATTTATAGAAAATCTGACATTCACCATAGAAAAAAAAAAAAAAAAAAAAAAAAAACTACTACATTAGGAAAATCTGGTTCTGGCGATACAGGCAACCTACAGAACGAATCAGGTGATCTTTAGGTGTAGCTTACCTGGAATGGTTCCGAGGGAGGAGTTATCAAAGAACTGCTTTGGATAGTTTTTGGACACCTGTTTAGAGGGTTGATCCCCACCGAAGAACCTGCTTTCTGGAAAGTCGAACGCAGAGACTACAGGAGAGTCCAGCATCTTCCTGGGAGAGTCCAGCATCTTCCTGGGAGAGTCCAGCATCTTCCTGGGAGAGTCCAGCATCTTCCTGGGAGAGTCCAGCATCTTCCTGGGAGAGTCCAGCATCTTCCTGGGAGAGTCCAGCATCTTCCTGGGAGAGTCCAGCAGCTTTTTTGGAGTCACCAGGACCTTTTGAGGTGGACTGAGGAGGCTGATGGAGTCAGTGTTCATTTGAAGGCCCCTCTTGGTGGGAGTACAGGGGGATGAAGGAGCATCCTTTATATTCCGTACTTTAAGCTTGACTGCCCTGTTTTTCCACTTGTTCATCTCTGCCTTCTGGCTGGAAACCAAGCTATGGAGAAGAGGAGATCTATGTTGGACACAGGACTAAAAAGGTTTCCCCATTTACCGTTTAACTGGTTAATCTTACCTTTCCAGTTCAGTTACTTTAAGCCTCAGCAGTTTTACTTCGTCCTCTAGTTTGTTCTTGTCTAGCAGAACGCTGCTAGTCACCACCAAACCCCTGGAGTTAGTCAGTCTGGCATGCAGATCCTTACCCGTCAGGACTGAATAGAACACAATTGCATTAGTTTAGACACATTCTGATCCTTCTGTCTTCAGAAATCAACAAATTCACTTTAAAGCTGTTATTATTTTTACTTGGTTTGTGGAGGTGAACTCATTTATTGATGACCCAGATATTTGCAGTGGGAGAAAAACATTCCAGTTTTAATGTTTCATTACAACTGTGTCTGCAACTGTGTCTGTGCCTAAAATCAAGACTTAAAGCTCAGAAATCTGCTGACTTACAAGAGCCCTCTCCTTCCTGTTGCTCTCTCCTCAAGGCCTCCTTCAGATCCCTTAGAGAGTCTTCCTTTTGATTCAGCATCATCTTCATCCTCTGGATCCTGGGAGCAAGAGGGGGGTGGGGGTGAAATCAGGTCAGGACATATGACACATGCTGAGACCGTCTAAACTGCTACAACGTCCTGACATTACAAAAAGGTCTTACTCTTGTTGATGCAGATCAGATGCTGAACTCAACTCCACCTCCAGTTTGAATATTTTATCTGAAAGTTTCTTCAACTCAACACTGCTGGGAGATGCATTTTTCTGACACGGAGAACAAACATGAAAAAAAGCTGCTTAATGCAAACAATCCAATCTAAGTGCTTAAATTCAAAACCCAATGCCTACAATCCCTTAAAGCAAATATTTTCCACAGCGGGCTTCTAATGGCGTCATTTAAAAACCCACCTCTGACTCTCGCAGTTTGCTTTTGAGAGTTTGGATCATATTTTCCTTCTCTTCAACTTGTGCACGACTGTCTTGCAGCTCTGTCTGGAGAAGCTGTGTGGCTTGTTTGTGGTTGGACACCCTGGTGCTGGCTTCGACCTGCGCCTTCTCCAGGCTCTTGTTCTGGGCATACAGAACCTGCCAAAAAAAAAAAAAAAAAGAATTTCCATTATTATCTGAAACCTGGATTCAAAGTCTTACCATTTTAATAGGAAACTACATCAACAGACTTGAACCTGCTTTGCTATAAAAACTATTACAAGCAGTTTGAACTGAATTGAACTTACTTTGACTTTTTCTTCAGTTTGCTGAAGCTGAAGTACAAGTTGCTGGTTGTCCTTAAGGAGGGAGACCTCTTTCTTCAGAGGGGCTCCCTCCAGTGCCTTCAGTAAAGTGACATTCTTGCTTCTCTCCTCCATGAGTTGTAAATCAGCCTGAGCATCGAGCGCCCTCAGCTCTTTAATCATCTGGTTATGCTCATCCATTATGGCCTACAGGATGCAAGTGGATGTTACAACATTAGTAGCCCGCAGACAATACATGTGTATGTTCCTGCTCCATTTACAGTACAGCCTGGTCAGTAGGTTGTGGTTTCAGTGAACATTCTACCTGCAGAGTCATCTGCCTGCTGTGAGCCACTGCAGACTTGTGGTCCAGCTCACGGCTCAGGAGCTCCTCCATTTTGCTGGGGCTGTCCACACCCAGTAGCTGTTCACTGAAACGATTTCTGTCCTGGACCTCGGCAGATAGCTCGCTGGAAAATGTGGTCATGTTGACGGAGAACTTCTCCAAAATGCTGGCCATTTTCTACAAAGCCAACAGAGGTACGGCAATGTTCGAGATTCAACATACTGACATCATGGAACATCACATACATAATCTTCAAACTGCGCTTTTTACTCACCTGCAGATAGAAAGGCCTTTTGTCCAGCAGCTCAGTTAGTCTCTGGTCAAACACCTTGTAGGTGTCCTCGTCTTTGACAGAATAGCTGGGTTCCTGAACCCTGCACAGCAGCAGGGCCTGCAGCCGCTTCTCCTCAAAAATAGCCACATCGGTCTTCACCAGGTACTCAAACTCGTTCCTATAGATTCTGGCTCGTAGATGAAGAAACTCCTGAAGAAGCAGAGTATGGGGTTCTGACCTTATGAACACTTCCCATTGTAGCGCGTGTTATCCTGTACTTACTATAATGTCTCTCAGCTGCATCTGCCTGCTCTGCAGAGCCTGCTGGATGGCGCAGTAGGTCCTCTGGGTGGGCTTTGCATAACCAATCACCTGGGCCGGCCGCGGGAGACCCTGCACTTGCAGGGCTTTGTTCAGAGATGCGTTGTTGTGCTTGGAGCAAATGTCAATAAAGTCTCTGAATTTTCCAAAGGACTCCTGCAACAATCAGTTAAAACATGTTCTGTTCAAATGCCTTTGCCCTGTACTGTCGCTTTTTAGCATTCTCAGAAAAAAATTTCCTGCATGTAGCGCCGTTTTCATGCAGGTGAGGTTCTTCAGCACAACTTCATTACTAAGAGATCAACAACAGATCAGGCCGACGGTGATCAGACAACAAATGATACCAAACATTCGCACATTCCTCACAGTAGCCTAGAAACACCAACTGTAATGCAAAGGGCTAGTGATACTGTAACATCTACACTGAACCTTAATATATTTATAGTACTTGTTGAGTAGTGCAGAATAAAGCTGTAACGGCCATACCGACTGCCCTTCTTACCTCCAGCTGCTCTGTGGACTCCTGCAGCCTTGATGACAGAGTACTCCTGAGCTGCTCTCCAAGGGATGACATGATTGCTTCGCTGCCCATCTGAGAAATACAGAAAAAGAAAAATGTTTTTAGACAGTTGAGACAGCTGCATGTATCTACTTCAGAGCCTCAGTAACCTGAACCAAAACTAGCTTAAAAAGCACAAAGTTGAAGGAAGAACACCACAAAAAGCGTGTGCTTCAGCTTCTGCTCGTTTGTGCCAGTACGTCTGCTGCTGCAGTTAATGTCTGGTACAAGAACAAACAAAAGCCTTGTATTGCTAGCTTCTGTGTGTCTGTACTGCACCACGACAAGGTGAAGTCAGCCTGATAAACTATGCAGAGTTGGAAATGAGAGGCGTTTGTCATTCATCTTACTACAGAAACACACCCACGCACGCACACAATAGAGAGAGCCAAACAGCATGTGTAATTTTATTTTGCACTTACTTCCTGCCTCAAATCGGTGTCTGCTTTCTCAGTTTTTTGCTGAGCGAGCAACTGTTCCTGTTCATGCAGCTTCTGCTGGATGGCTGATACCTGCAAGTTAGAGAGCATGATGTAATCCCATTGACTTAGAGAAGCAAAATAAATTACAAGTTGAATCCTCCCCACCTCTGCTCTGAGCTGGTCCCTCTCCTGAGTGAGTCTCTCCAGGGACGTCTGGAGCTGGTCCCTATCTTGACTGAGTCCCTCCAGGGTGTTCTGAAGCTGGTCCCTTTCCTGACTGAGTCCCTCCAGGGTGTTCTGAAGCTGGTCCCTTTCCTGACTGAGTCCCTCCAGGGTGGTCTGAAGCTGGTCCCTTTCCTGACTGAGTCCCTCCAGGGTGGTCTGAAGCTGGTCCCGCTCCTGACTGAGTCCCTCCAGGGTGGTCTGAAGCTGGTCCCGCTCCTGAGTGAGTCCCTCCAGGGTTCTCTGAAGCTGGTCCCGCTCCTGAGTGAGTCCCTCCAGGGTGGTCTGAAGCTGGTCCCGCTCCTGAGTGAGTCCCTCCAGGGTGCTCTGAAGCTGGTCCCGCTCCTGAGTGAGTCCCTCCAGGGTGCTCTGAAGCTGGTCCCGCTCCTGAGTGAGTCCCTCCAGGGTGTTCTGAAGCTGGTCCCTTTCCTGAGTGAGTCCCTCCAGGGTGTTCTGAAGCTGGTCCCTTTCCTGAGTGAGTCCCTCCAGAGTGCTCTGAAGCTGGTCCCTCTCCTCGCTGAGAGACTCCATCTCCTCTGTGATGGTCTGAGTGCTGGCTCGCCTTTCAGAGAGCAGACCATCTCTCTCAGCTTCAACACTTTCCAGCTTCACATTCAAAGTCCTTATCTGTAGGTAAGGAGACATTAGGACAACTGTTAAAACTAAAACTTTTATTGTAGCTGTAAAATGGATGCACCCCCCTTCCCACAAACACACACCTGACTCTGCAGAGTTTCCATCCTGTTCTCCAGCTCTGCTTTAATCTGACCCTTCTCTTGTCTCAGTTTCTCCATGGTACTGTGCAGCTGATCCTTCTCCTCGCTAAGAGAAGCCACCATGCACTGCATCCTCTCCATGTCCTCTGTGGAGCTCTGAGCAGAGGGGAGACTGTCTCTTTGCACTGCAGTGCTCTCCAGTTTCTGACATAGAGTCTGTATCTGTGAATGAGTGAGTTTTTAGATCCTGGTCTAAAAACAGATTTAGAAAAAAAAGGTGATGAGTTAGACACGGACCTGCTGACCCAGAGTGCACTCCGTCTCTTGGCTTTGTTTTAGCAGATCTGAGTTGATCTGCTTCTGTCGACACAGTTCCTCTTCAACGGAGCTCAGCAGCTCCTGTGCTGTGGAAGTCTTACAGCAAAAGTTAAGAATTGTTAGTCAAATACAATCTCTTATATATCTTAAATGACTTAATCCAAATTCTTTGATAACCTCACCATATTCACGCTGTGCTGAAGCTCTCGTTCCAGTTGGTCCTTTTCTCCACTAAGCGTCTGTAGAGATGTGTTCAGCTCTGTGAGCTGTACAAGCAGATTATTACCAAACCCATCCAATGGCCAAAAAGGAAAAGCAGCAAATGTTTTACATGCAGTTCCAATTTTTCCTTCCAACTCAGTCCTACACATCAATTTTCCTACCAAGTGTGTTACTACAATATTGTTAGAACTGCTTTGCTTAACATTGCTTTCAGTAGCAGCGTTTTTATAGGTGCCAGGAGTTTTGACAGTTTTATATTGACCAAAGCCCTTATTTGTCCCTCACCGAGGTTTGATGAAACTATTTACAGTGTCAATCCTGCAGACGTCCTAAACTGAGGAATCTGAGACTATTCATGCCAGGGTTTTTACCGTCTTCATTCGGTCCTCCAGCTCCTGCCTGAGCTGGTTCTTCTCTTGTCTCACTCCCTCCAGTGTCTCCTGCAGCTGATCTGTCTCCTCGCTGAGACACTTCACTCTGCACTGCAGCTTATCCATCTCCTCTGTGGAGCTCCGACTGTTTGCCTCCTTCTCAAACACCAGCGTGTTCCTCTCTGCTCGTGTGCTCTCAAGCTCCTCTGCCAGAGACCTTGTCTGTTAAAGATTTCCCAATAGCAGTCAGGGCATGGAGACCAGGATCCACTTTGAAAAAGAGCTTTCCTCATTTTGTCCTCACCTGCTGTTGTGAATTACACTCCTTCTGTTCACAGAGTCTTACCAAGTCTAAATTATTTTGCTTCTGCTCACGCAGCTGTTCTTTAAGTGACTTTATAAGACACTGAGCCTCTGTAACCTACAAAAAGCAGTTTGTAATGTCAATGCTGAGTGCTCAACAACCAAAACGTAAAACCAGACTTAGTAGAGGGAAGACTGCAGTTAATCACACTGCTGTCAAATGTGTTTATCAAAATAGTTTAGCTGCTGTGAAGGGAGATACTGCTGTGGGGGTATGGGGTTGGTTCCAAAGCGGACTTGTCCACCTTTATAACAGTAAGACACTGCGCGTGTTGACCAGGTACCTCCTGCTGAAGTTGGGTCATTTTCTCATCATGTGCTTGAAGGTGTGAGGTCAGGATTTCAGTCTGGTTAAAACCACATTGGGCTTGGACAACCTGCAAACCAAAGAACGATACATTCTTTTTACATTCCTGTTCTTGGGGGTCAGGAGAGGTGGCATAATCGTTAAATGCAGCCAGGACATTAACTTGCCATCTCCATCCTGTCCTCCAGCTCTGCTTTAAGCTGGTTCTTCTCCTGTCTCAGTCCTTCCAGGATCTCATGCAGCTGATCCTTCTCCTCATTCAGAGACGACACTCTGCATAGCAGCTTGTCCACTTCCTCTGAGCAGCTACAGGAACCATTTGTCCTCTGAGAGAGCAGACTGTCTCTCTCTGCCCGCACACACCCAAGCTCCTCAGTCAAAGTCTTAAACTGTGAAAGGGTGAAAATTCTAGTTTAGGATTATTTCTTACAGCATCTTACATTTTACTACCTATAGCACCACACCAACTGCAGTATGTATGCAGCACCAGCAGCAGATGCCAAGTACACCTTGTCTCTCACATGCGTTTGTAGCTCCTCCAGCTGTGCACCCAGCTGCCTGACAGACTTGTCCTGGTTGGATGCTTGTGCTGCCTCCAGCTGCTTAATCTGTCCCTTCAGTTCATGGTTCCTCTCCAGGACTGTCCTCAGCTCTTCTTGATTCTCAATCATCTGATTTTAAAACAAATCAAATCTAAAAGCTGTTGCGCTACTATACACTGTCCAGAAACTGAAAAGTAGGTGGATAAAAACCAACCATGTCCACATTTTCCTGCATGTCCATCTTGAGCTGGTCTCGTTCTGCGCTGACAGAAGCCAAAGCAGACAGAAGCTTCTCCACTTCCTCTGTTGAACCCTGAGCACCAGACCCTGGGAGAGCGTCTGCCTCTTCACGCACACATTGAGGCTCTTGTGATGATTTCAGCATCTGTTTAGGCAGAATGATGTTTGACTAACAAAGACCTGACAACAAAGGCCTTAAGATAAAGTGTTTCACTCGCCTCTGATTCCTTCTGCTCATAGAGGTTCTTCTGCCTGTGTGTCTCTGCAGCCTACAACAGTATTAAAAGATTGTTCAATAATTTTGAGCAAAAACTGAGAAACATCATCTTTCAAAGTTTACTCACCATCTCCACACTGAGGCGGTCTCTCTCTGCAGTAACAACCAACAGCAGCTGTTCCATCTCTGCTAAAGCCTGAAGACCAGCATCTTTGTCAAATAGCAGAGCGTCTTTCTCTGCTCGCACACACTGAAGCTCATGAGTCAGCTGGTTTACCTACACACGGCCATGTGGGCAAAAGAGGCCGACATCACTACTGCACTTTAACCTCTAGGAATGTCTACAGTGCCTTTAAAAAGCTAACGTCATCATACTTGTTCTTGAAGTTCTTTGCTGATCTCCTCCTCCGTGGTTCTGGACATTTCGCTGTCACCCAGCTTCTCTTCCAAGTCCTTCACCAGCTGCTCCGTCTCCTTCAGTTTGTCCTCCAGTGCTACTCTGTGTTGCTCATGCTCCTCAAGCTGGAACAAAAGAACCGCTATGCCATCAGGTTACAGCAGCATTTCAACCCTTTTCCACAAAGAACAGAAGTCATCTGACTGGGAACAGCAGGGGGTGCTCTGCTACGCCGTCAGGCTTAATTTTGTGGCTTACTTTTGAGGCCGTCTTCTTCGTGGCATTCATGAGCTCTGAACGAAGGGAATCCAGCTGCTGCGTTCCATCAGCACACTGCTGGCTCAGCTGCTGCTCCCTCTGAGCAGAGGCTTTAAGGTCTGCTTGGACATTCAGAATCTCTGTCAGCAGGTCGCCCCTCTCATTTTGAACAGATTCCAGCTCCTCTGTCAACTCGCGAACCTGAGATAAAAAAAAAAAAAAAATAAGCCGGACTTAAACACCGTCATGCTCAGTGTATACGAGATATTGGCCTTGATAGATGCTTGAATGACCTACCTGCTTCTTCAGGTTGTCCACCGTCTCTGGAGGTGTCTGAAAAGCAGCCAGCTCCTCCAGCTGAGCTTTGAGAGCTTCCTCCATCTTATGAGCTGCTGCCAGCTCTTTATTCAGGTTGGCCACTTTTCTCTCAAGTTCTACACCTTCCATCAGATCTGGAGAGAACAATGGAGTGTTACAATTTTCGATTAAATGCAGTGAACACAACAGTGATTGAAAACCTACTCTTTGGGACTTTGCCATCTAGCAGCATGGTGAGCTTGGTGTTCTCTTCAAATGCAACGTTCAGCTCTTTCTGAAGATCACTCTGCATGGTTTTGTAGCGCAACCTCTCTGTCTCTAGTTGAAACTGCAGGCTGTTCACCTGAGCCTCCATCTTCTTGTAGTTGGCAGTCAGAGTCGCCTGTATTGCAGAAAAAAAAAAAAAAAAAAAAGTTGTCAAGCACGAAAGGGAAGATGGTGTGTGTGCACAGGGGTGAGCAGCAGCAGCCTGACAACTCCTCAAAGGCCTGCAGTAAAAGAAGGCGATAATAAAAAGGAATAGAGAGTGTGAGCGCTGCACATGCGCAGCTGCTGTATTCAAACAGCACATTCACATTTAACATTCGTGGCAAGGCACACTTAGCATTTAGCAGTGTTTGAGTGAAGCAGCTGCATGTGATGCCTGTGGACACCAACATGCTGCAGACAGTCGACACACTACGGCTGAGCCTTAACAGCTAATTCTGATGGTTAAAAGGCTGGAAGGGATCAGTTAGCGTCACCAGGCAGGTTAAGGTAGGGTGGGACAATCTTAGTGCCTTGTTATGGTCACGTGTGTCTAACTTTGAAACCTTCATAAGTGAAGAGGTCCTACGTCAGCCCTGTTCTCCTCTCACACACTGTTTTTTTGTTACTGGAATAATACATTAAAATTTGACTATCAGGGGCTTTAATATCCTCTAATAGGTTTCGTTTCTCAGACATTTTTAAAATTACACTCGAGTATGCAAACATGTATGGGATTATACATCTATAATAATAATAATAATAATACTATAATAATAATCAGGAAAAATACCAACCTATCACATGATGCTGCTGATTTGTGTATTTGCCCACATTTACACAGCCTGTTCAAGAGGTACCACACACACTTACAGCTGGGGATGCTTAAATAACAGCACATCTCCATGGGCAGGTAAGTTTGAGACTACGAGAGAACCTATAAAGGCCCGAATTTCACACTGAATTTTCGAGTCAGAGCTGCAAACATTTTGCAAGCCGTGATGTACCCTGTTCTGGCAACAATATTTTGTCTATACTTAGTAAAACTAAGCACAGAAGGCCAGAGGAGTCCATGTTCCATTAGGCCAGAACATTAAGGCTTAAGACATTTTAAACTATTGGACGTTGCAGAACGATAAACACTACTTACATTCATCTCCTCCAGAGCAATGCTTTCACTACGGAGGACAGCCCAGTCCTTCTTCGCGTCCCTGCTGACACCTTCTGCATCGTCCAGTGAGCGACGAAGCTTTGCCACCTCCTGCACCAAGTCCTTACCATTCTGCAAAGAGGCAACACAGGTCACCAAAGCTGGACTATTTCATCCACCTTGTTTTCACCTCACCGATGCTTTTGTAAAGCCAGGACTTGGTTCTGCTTCACATTCCCTCTTCCAAATCAACACTGGACAACTTTGGTATCGTCTACCCTCCCTCTACATGAGTATGAGCTGCCTAACTGGGCTTAACAGTTATCAGAAAAGCAATTTACATACCAAACTCTGCAGCTGTTCTGTTAATTCAGTTTTACTCCTCAGGTCCTCAGACAGAGCAGCCATCTTGTTCTTTAAGAGATGGCGCAAGGGAAAAAAAAACACACACAAAAAAAAACGTTTCAAACCACAACTGTAGCTTGCAACAATTAAAAGTAAACACCCACAAGTGGTAAACTATTGTTTGTATTCGCACCAAAAACAGCTTAACGTGTAATCAACGTGTACATGAATTTGTCATGACGTCTTACCTGAAGCTCCTGACACTGAAGCTCACAGAGTTCAAGAGCTGTCTTCAGCCTAGATATTTCTCCCTGTAACTCATTCTGCAGGATTAAATCAATAAAAGGCTTAATATAACAAGCACGTGTACCATCCGTAGATTGAAAATCTAAGGATAGAACAAACTAGTAGAACCTCACCTCATGTTCCCTCCTGAACTCATGCTCCAGATTTTCAAACTCATCTATATCTCTCTTCTCTTTCAGCTCTTGTGACAGAGCAGCTTTATCTTTCTCCAGAGTTTCAGTTTGCTCTATGAACATCCCCAACTCCTGCTTCAGATAGTCTCGTTCTGCAGCCACCATTTCCTGTAGACACACCATCAATAATTGGACAAGGTAACAGGGTCAAGCTGTGCTCTCCTATACATTTGCATCAGATCGTACCTTCTCAGAAGCCAGAGCTTCACACAGCTGGATGGTTTCAACAAACTCTCTTCTCATCTGAAAAACAGGCACAACTGTATTGTAACCTGTGTGTGACTCAGCCAAGCCAGCTTCAAGACAGTCAGGTGTGTTTTCTACTGGAGAGAGAGGACCACTCACCTCTTTATCGGGTTGACTATTGAAGGCCTGACTCTGTTCCTCCAGCTGTCTCTCCAGGTCTGCCACTCGGCTCATTAACAGATCAACCTTCTCCATGGCTTCAAGCTTCTGCTGAGCTTCCGAGTGTAGCTGGAGCTCCAGATCTGCTAGCTTCTGACCAGTTTCCAATATTTTCTCCACAGCTTCCTGTTTCTGCTGGGCCTCTGTTTGCAGCTGGCCCTCCAGCTCCGACACTCTGGTGTCCAGAAGGTCTACTTTTGCACTGGCTTCCTCTTTCTCTCGACTCTTTACTTCCAATTGGAGCTCTAGATCCAATACGACGCTGTCCAATTTCTGGACTTTTGCCAGTGCATCTTCTTTTTGCCGACCCTCTTCTTCCAGCTGGATGTTTAGGCTGGACACTGTGTTTGAAAGCTCATGCATCTGATCTGGAGAGACAAAGTCCTGAGCACTGAAAAAAAGATAATATATAATTAATATAAGATATAATTAATACAAACCAAAACGGAACCAGAGTTTGATAGTAGATGTGGATTGAGACCACCTCATTTTGAGGGTCTCGGTGTGGTTGTTTTGGTGACAAAAATGGACAGAATGAACCAATGGGGGGAAAAAAAACAAACAAACACTGTTCTGTTTAATATAACCAAATCCCTTACGTTTGAAAGCACCTTAAGACATTTACCTTTCCTCAAAGCTGTGAACGGTCACACGACTCATTTCCAGGTTATCTGAAGGAATCTCCCACTGAGAGTCAAATTCATCTTCTGTTAAGATACGTTTTGCAGTTAGTGCATGCTTCATATTTTCTGAGGCAATTCCTGTTTTGGAAAACGGCTTATTTTATGGTCTACCTTCACCCAGTTCTGACAGACAGGAGCGGTCATCTTTTCTTTTTTGAGAAAAAGACCCAAACACGTCACCATCACAGACCGATGCTTGGGTGAGCTTCAACATCTTTCCTCCCCACGTAACTCTGCGCTTGGGCATCTTAAAAAAACACATCAATAGAACTTAGGATGAATATGAGAAAACTGTGTCTTAACTGTAGATTGATTCTGGGTCCTATTTGCCTTTCTAACGAGATCCAGATTAGAGCTGGTGACAAGAAGCTTAGTGAGGTTTCTGATTCTGTCCTGTTGTTCTCTCTGGAGCTGATCCTTTTCTTGGATCAGCTGGGACAGAACCTCCCTCTCAGTCGCTGTGGTGTGTGTGACTGAAGACACCTGTAGAGGTCGTTCACAGTTCCAAGAGTAAAAAGTGTTGCTTCAATAGAACTTGCAGGACATGGTGATAAATGCAAAATGCTGAGCAAAAGAAAAGAAAAAAAAAAAAAGAGTGAAAACTTGCCTCTTGAAGTCGTCTCTTCAGGTCAGCGATTTCATTGCGATACCTTCTGAGCAAAGCGCCATCGTCAGAAACCTCTGTCACATGGGGGTCATTCTTCATTTTCTTTGCAGTGCTGGCAAACTAAACAAATGCACCCCCCCCAAAAAAAACAAAAATCAGCTTGCGCTTGGTCTCGTTCTGCTGCTAAGCAACTGCATGTTCTGGATCAACTGCCCACATGCCCCAAGGCTCATACATCTATTGTAAAAATACAATAGTAAAATGTGGTGGTACAGATTTTAAAGGCTCACTGACCTGCAAAGTGCTAAGAGTCTCCTCAAGTGTGACAGGGGTGATGGTGCAGATAATAACAGTCTTAGCGTTTCCACCCAAGGAGTTCTGCAGGATACGTGTCAGCTTACTGTCTCTGTAGTTGGTGAAACCCCTGAAAACAAAATTTAGCAGGTCCAATGACATTTATTATAAATGAGGAAAAAGACAGCCGGGCAACAAGAGGAACTAACTGTCAGTGATGTTTAGTTTACTCACTTCTGGCTTTCATCAGTCAGCTTTTTGATCACTTGCCCCAGTGTGAACAGGCTGCGATTGATATTACAGCCTTCTTTAAAACGAGTACCTTTAAGTATCAAAACCAGAAGCATTAGCATTACAGTAATGTATTCAATAGTGTACACTTCAACAATTTAAAATTACCTTCAGCTCCTGTTTGACTCGCTCTCTCCGATCCAGCTAAATCCACTAAATTCTAGAACAAAAAGGTGAAAAAAGACCAAATGATTAAACCACCAAGTGTGGCAGATTACATGACCAAGGGAGTTATAGGGGTAGGAGGCTCACCAGATGAGACACAATAATGGCTCCGTCAGCATTTTCACCTGACGCAAGGTCGCTGCGCTCTCTGCTTTCCAGGATCTAAGGAAAAACTCAGTTCTGAAACATTCATTCTCCCAAAAATACCCATCACAGCATGTCAGTGATGCTTACCATTCGAAAAATTGTGTGTGAGCGGCTGCTCCGCTGGTTCATTTTTGTCTTCCCATAGTGACGGTTTTCTACAAGATCAATGGCGTCACTGATTATTACAGACTGATACAATCACTGACATGTTTAGTAGTGTCCTCAGATCTCACTTTCTCCTTTCCGAATCCAGGACAGGGCCTGTGCAGGAGATGTAACCAACTCCTCAGTCAGATCAGCCACATAGATGGTTTTCTGTACAAAGTGGAAACAATACATACGCTTTATTAACATCAAGTCACGTTTTAATTAGTGTTGCACTTCCATAGACAAATGGGAACTTTCTTAAAGAAAAGCAAACTGAGCAGCACAGCCTAACATCCTCATAGCATCAAATAGATTCATGAACGTCTACCAAGTTTATAACATATGTTTGACTGTAAATATTAGTGTAATACTACATGGATGCACATAGATGATTGATCTTTAATCGGTTGTCTATTAAAATAACATTTTATTAGCTTAGAATTTAAAATAATCCTTTATATAGGAGAAAAATAATTAGCAAAACAACTTCTTACATTGAGGGCCTCTCTAACTTCCAGGGGTTTCCGCTTCCAGCTGTCAACAAGCAGATCACTCACAGTCTCATTATAGATTTCCATATAAGACACTCTGAGAAGAAATTCTTTTTTCGGACACTGTGGCAACAAAAAACAAGCATTAGTTACAAAAACACATTGGAGCTTTTTTTTTGTAAAAACATCCATTTTACTCTTACATTTTTTATGGTTTGGAAGACATCTTCCACAGCCAGTGGGATCACTCCAGGAGTATGATCTCTGCCCATCATGGTGAAAGTCTTTCCAGAAGATGTCTGCCCATAAGCAAATATTGTTCCTGTGAATTAAAACAAAGTAACTACATTCAGTGAGGCCAACAAGCAAAACAAATCATGTCTTGTTTTAGGTTTAATTTTCACCATTATATCCTTGAACAGTGGATACGACCAGGGGTTTTGCAATGTCCTGATACAGTTGCTTGGTAGTTTCTTCAGCTGTAAACACTCTGTCTGTAAAGGACACAGGACAAAATAAACAAATGCTGTACAACATCTATTACTAGAACACTACGAAAAGGCACCAACCCCGTTAAATGTAGAAATACATTTTAAAAAGACGCATGTGATCAAACATACCAAACACAAAACTCTTGGTGGAAGTCCCGTCATCCATCTGATGGATTGATTTGTCATCACATTTCCAAAACAGGTGGATGGGCTCCACATTCTCTGATGAACTTTCCTCTCTGGAGCAAAGACACACATTCAGGATTAATGAGGAAATACAAAGTCAGAGTTTGTTTGACAGCAGCTTCATTAAACGGTGTCCGCTTTGTCATTAGACATTTTAGCAACACTGCATTAATTATGACTTTGTCTTTGAACACATTCGCTGCCAGGGAAGCAGCCAGAAGTTCAAAACGTTTCCCAAACTAGAAAATGTAAATCATCAGCATCTTCCTCCAAATGACAACCTTGAAGAACTAGCCAAATATAGGTCAATTTCAAATTTCCTCTTCATCTAACATTCTTCATAAGCTGAAAATGGCAAAGCTGTAAATGTATCAAAAACAACCCCAAATTGATATACACGTTAAAGGTCGATAAGCTGAAAACGTGAAATCTAATAGCTCTAATCTCTTATCGATGACACACGTTTAGATATTAATTGGCGTTTTTTACGACAAAGCGTAGAGAAGTACACAGCGACCGTTCGCTTATGCCAGCGATCCCACTAATCAACAAAACGATGAAACAATGGTAGAGCATTTTGGTCAAAAGACGCAGTTTGTGTCATTTTCGGTCAGTCTCCAGAAAAGGCGGAACATTAAAGAGGTTCAGTCACGAAGCTACGCAGGAGACAGACCGCGCTCGGCAAATAGTCATTAATAGTCAATAACTATTCCTTCAGTTAGCAAGGTTAATGTTAACAATACGCCTTAGCATGGTCTCAGCTTCAGGACCTACCTGGCAACAAGCGGGCGCACCCGTACGCAAACTTTAACGGCCGACTCTTCTGTCATTTTACTATTTATTTTTATGCAAGATAAACTAACAGGCAAGACGAACTACCACGAACGCCACTGCAAGGAACTTCCTTCGACGTTAGAAGTTTGAAATCTGTAGCTTAAATATGATTGGCCAACGTCATCAGGCAAAACGTTCCATATGACGAGGAGAAAATGGCACCGTGTTACCATATTTCCTTAACAAAAAAATAAACAAAAACGTTTCTTTCTCAATCCTGAAAAGAAATGAAATTAATAAAATAAGAAAAAGAAGAATGTGTCAAAACATGCGACGGCGGCACATGACGTCATCAAATCGCATCCGGACCACGGACCCTAACACGCGAGACCGTGGATGTTAGTGTTGCTACATTGAGTTAAAGTACAGTTGAACAAACCCGGACGGCCTCACGTTTACAGCCTGATATGACTTAAAGCGATAACTTTAAAAAGGAAACGACGCTAGTGTTGTTGCAATGTCTCTGTTTCTTGTGAATAGGTAAGTTTGGTTTATGTAAGATGAGACATTTAAAACCATAGATGGAATATTCCTCTGTTACCTCAGCAGGATGTGTAGCGTAATAGAACAATATGATGTATGCAAACAAAGGATACACAGCAAAGAGTAAACGTGAGCTCTTTTATATTATATCAACAATCTGTTAGAACAGTTGGGAGTTAGACGAACATTTTCTTCTGTCAGTTTGTTAATGTGTGAAGTTGGCATCCCATCACTGTAATATGCAGCATCTCTCAGATCAACATATGTGCAGATGTTGTAAAACGAATCGACCTGCGTCACATTGACAACAGGTATCTGGCAGAGGAGGAAGATGGCAGTGCTTCGAAGGAGACTCGGTCTCAGCTGCTGCTGGCTAAACTTCAGCAGAAGGCAAAGGAGAAGCAGCAGCGGAGTTTGATGGAGAGGCCGTCTAAAGGCCAGACATCCCAGCAGCAAAAGAGAAAGAAAAGGAAACCAGAGGGCAGTCATGAGTCTCCACAGCACAAAAAGAGGAAAACACAAGCAGTACCGTTGTGTGCTCCGGACTCAGACATCCCTAACAAGCTGGTCAAGAAAAAGAAAACACATGAGTCAGGTGTGTGCCATCAAACGCATCACGGGCTCAGGCCAGAGCCGCTCACACATACATTTACTCTTGAAGGGCACCTACTGGAGAAGAGATTTGTTTTGCCACTTTGTTTCATGAAAAAAAAATTCACAAGTGGTTCAGGTTGGATTAACCGATCATGATTGGACAGTCTGTCTGTATCCACAGATGGAAAGCTAGAGTTATTGTTTCTGTTGTTTATTGTTGTTGTTCAAAAAGCTTTGTTAATGGTGCAGTAGCTGTACAACGTGGACCAGAGACTTAGTTAAATGTATTACGTCAGAGCATCCATCTAAATTCAAGTTTTTGTTCAGGGACCAGAAGTTGTTCCTATGGTAACAAAGGAACATTATCATCATCAAGAAGCCCTATATAACAATAGAACCAGTAGAAAATGAGGACTGTTGTGTTTTCAAATCACCTGCATCTTCTGCAAGTCCTTTTTTTTTTTTTTTTCTTCTGCATTTCCGGCTTTACAGCTAAAGATCGAGCCATGACCACAGAAACAGAAGAAGTTGAACAGGGAACAAACCCAGGAGGAGACGAGGCTGAGGTTGAAAAAGACACATCAAAACAAACTAATGCTGTTTCCACAGAATTCACAGTTCTGGGCGGATTTGAGAACAAAGCTATCCAAAAGGTGCAGTGGTTAGTTGTCACCAGTCTCATCTGTACTCCTGCTGCGGGAGCACTAAGACCCATAGAGTTTATTCCTGTGTTCACAGGTACACAGAGTCCTGCCTCAGTGGCTCGCACAGCCTGATGTCATTCACAAGGACATTAAAAGCAACCTGGTCCCCATTGCTAGCATTACAGGACTCGCTCCTCAGCTCATTAGAAAACTGCAGAACAATGGAATTCAACACTTCTTTCCAGGTAATTACACATGCTGAGGTTTTTTGAGTGTTAACCACAAGCTTTGGGTCAAACAGATGCTGTCTTCTGTTCAAAGTTCAAGCAGAGGTGATTCCAGCCATCTTGGAAAGCACTGAGCAGGGGCTGCTGGTGGGACGTGGCGGCTACAAGCCCAGGGATATTTGTGTGTCTGCACCGACAGGCAGTGGCAAGACTCTGGCATTTGTCATACCGGTCATCCAGGTGAGCTGCCTGCATTACTGCTGCTTGTGCAGGTGGAGGCTTAAAGGAGGTCATGGTCAACGTCATGTAGGAGTAAAGATGCGTTTCCATCCTCAGGCACTGATGGAGCGGGTGGTGTGTGAAGTTCGTGCTCTGGCTGTGTTGCCGACCAAGGAACTTGCTCAGCAGGTCAGAACTTAGGCTAAAAAAAACAGGTTGACTCAGAAATGCTCAGCTGACGTCTGCTGCTCTTGCAAACAGGTCTGCACGGTGTTTACGTCATACGCCGAGGGAACGGGTCTAAAAGTGGTGATGCTGGCAGGTCAGAAGTCTTTTGCTGCGGAGCAGACTTCACTGTCAGAACTCAGGTGAGAACAGAACCAAAGAACTATAGATTGTGCAGGACTCAGGGTTTGTTGGAGCATAGCTGCTGTATTTATTAGGTTTCATCTAGTGCTTAGAGCAAGTCACAGTTAATAAATATTGGTAATTCATTTATCAATATAAATAACTTGTAAATTGTGGATCATTCTCTTAAAATTTAGGTTTTTAAAAAAATATTCTTGATCAAAGAGGAAGTAATGTTTGTTCCATCCAGACTTTACTTAGGGCTGAAAGAACCTCTGTCATTAAATAATTTTTGTTGTTTCCTCCAGAGGCGGCAGGAGACGCAGTTTAGCAGACATCGTTGTGGCCACGCCGGGTCGGTTGGTCGATCACATCAACAAAAACTCAGGCTTATGTCTCGGACACCTCAGGTTTCTTGTGAGTTGTACATAACTCAAAACAAATGAATCACAACCAACAGCAGCTGTTTTTCAGAGTGTTCTCGTCCATCCCAGGTCATGGACGAGGCAGACAGGATGGTGGACAGCATGCACCAGTTGTGGCTCAGCCATGTGGTGAAGGCTGTTCACACACCACCAAATGGAGCAGAAGGCCGGGCCATCTTCAGGAGGACTGAACCTGTGCACGTTACAGCAGCAAGGTGGGCGACGTCTCACCAGCTACCAACTCCTACTGCCTTTTTAACGATGATGATGACTGTGCAGCTAGTGGCTTAAAAGTCTTGATCATCCAGAACAGCTTGGTCTCACTTCTTCCCTTTGAGCTCTGTCTCTGCTCTGTTTCTTTAGCTGCTGCTTTCAAGTATTTCTTCTCTCAGTCTGTCTCCGCCTCAGATGCCACTGCAGAAGCTGCTGTTTTCAGCCACACTCACACAGAACCCAGAGAAGCTGCAGCAGCTGGGCCTCCACCAGCCCCGATTGTTCAGCTCCATCCATGCTCAGCCCAATAGCACGCCAGCAGCCCCCGGTCTGGCACCAGATGGCTTTGACTTCCCCCAGGGTCTAACGGTGAGGACGCAGAGCAAAGAAACCAGCTGACAACCTGGCACTTTGTGGCTCACAGCATGTTTGTTTTTAGGAGTATTATGTTCCCTGTACTCTGAGCAACAAGCCCCTCCTCATTCTCCACTTCATCCTGCGTATGAAGCTCATACCCATCCTCTGCTTCACCAACTCCAGAGAGACAGCACACCGGTAAGAGACGTGTTCAAACCACCAGCTTAAAGGATTCTGTGTGTTCAACCTGAGTGTGTAGATATTTGCCCTCCTTTGTTCCTGCTTAGACTCTTCCTGCTGGTGCAGCTCTTTGGTGGCGTCCACGCTGCTGAGTTTTCCTCCAGACTGTCTCCAGGAGACAGAAAGAAGACACTAAAGGAGTTCGAGCAGGGAAAGGTCCAATTGTGAGTCTGCCGGTGTGTGTGTGTGTGTGTGTGCTGGCATCTATACGGGGCAGTTGAAAAGGCAGGAAGTAGAGAGAGCGGCGCTGTTTTCAATTAGCATGCCAGTCTGAAAGTCATGTTGGGGTGGGAGGACTTTACAAGCAGCCACATTACATACTAGATGAATGTGAAGAGAGGAAGAGAGACATACACTCCCTGTTACAAGTCTGTGTAATTGGATGCAGGTTGTGGCCACTGAATGGACATAGATTAATTCTGTATTCTGTGTAGAATCATCAGAACTCTTGAGCCGACCATGAATATAGAACATGATACCTGATCATTTATTGCCATGTAGCTGTAGTTGTCTCTTTCTGCTTTAATCGTCACTGCATTGATGTCCTACAGGTTGATCAGCACAGATGCAGCTGCCAGAGGCATCGACATTAACGGGGTCAAATGTGTTGTGAACTATGACGCACCACAGTTCGTCAGGACGTACATTCACAGGTGAGCTGTGCTTCAAATCTTTAGTCAGTCACATTTGTCTGTTCTGAGATGAACTGTCTCCTTCTGTCTGTGCTCAGGATAGGAAGAACTGCAAGAGCAGGAAAATCAGGCTTGGCCTTTACCTTCCTCTTTCGCGTACAGGTGAAACATTTTAATGTGTGTATAAACAGCACATACAGATTGCAACCGCATAATATTCATTACTCTTCTTGGTCCAAATAGGAGAAGAGGTTCCTTCAGATGGTGCAGCAAGCAGGAAGTCCTGGCATTCAGAAGCAGCTTATTAAACCCCAGAGCCTGCAGAGTATGGAGGCTCGATACGAGCAGACGCTGCAGGAGCTGGCCAGTGTGCTCAAGGTACTGATCAAGTGGATGCTAAGCACCAACTGTTTTGTTTATACATACACTGGTCATCAGTGCAGAGAAGCAACTGTGTATAGTTGCTGTCCACCACCAGATGGTCCTAATGTTTGATTTTCCCTACAGGATGAAAAAGCCAAGTACTGACACCTGACGATCACACTGCAGCTTGCTACTGTACTGACCAAACACAACTCTGCATCTGTGAATAAACATGATTCAAACCTTTTATTAGTCTGCTTACTAAAGTACAGCAGTGAGAACATGTGTTGGTTCTGTGCAGACTGTGAACAATCCTTCAGAGCTTCCCTCTAAAGAACTACAGTCCTGAAAACTCCTCCATCCACGTTTTGTCACCTCAGTCCCACTTGGATGACTTCCTCCTCATGGACCGCTCCCCTTCGCTGTCGACGGCCTCATACAGCTGCTGCTCGTTGTCTCTGGTTGCGTGCATGTAGCCCAGGTATCCCACGCACAGAGTGATGGTGACTAGGCCGAACGCCATCACCGGTTTGTTCTGAAAAACAGCACACCTTCAAACACCAGAATCAGCCAGTTTATCCAGTGATCACACAGACGCTACGAAGTACGTACAACACTGGAAATGCAGCTGTGGCTGAAAATCCAGGTCAAAGAAATGAACTTATGCAAGGGTCGGCCTAAAATGGGTCCACGTGTAAGTTCAGGTTGTGCCAAACTACGGATGTTGTAACAGTTTTTTTCAAGCAACACCAGCACTTCTAAGTCCACTACTAGTGATGACGTCCTCCACTACGGGCACCGCCTCAGTCTAGGAGGTTTCTGTGACAGTAGGACATGCTGTTTGACTGTTAGGGTCCAGCTCTGGTGTGCAGACCTACCGGTTTTATGAAGAGTTCCGGGTTGACCACTCGGAACAGCGTGGTGGTCTTTGCCGTCCTCAGTCCGGGGCTCCTCCAACCCTTCTCAACCGGACTGTCCTTGCCCCTAGCGCCGTCTTTATCTGCCATGTCTACATTATATGGTCAGGACGCAGCCATGTTTCTAAGTCAATGAAGAAACCGAAGAAGAAGCGAGCGACGCGCGTGTCGCAGCGCCCCCAGTGGCAGTGACGAGGGACACAACTAATGTTATCTTTGAAGATCATAGGATCGATTGTAGCTTGTATCACGGTTTGCTGACTCGAACATATTTACTGTATAATTTTGGTAATGTGTGAAAATGAGAACCAAGGTCCTAGGATCCGTCCAGAGAACAACGTTTTCATCTTCGCAGTACATTTACAATAAAGCAACTAAGATGAGGTCAAAGTGATGCCGTTTTACTAAAATTTAAACAGAGAAAAGCTACAGGTGACGACATTTCAGCTAATGACATGATTTTTTTTTGCCCACTTGCCCATCTACATTTAGTCTGAATCTGGACGGGGACACTATAGGGCTGACTTGACCGCTGCCTTGGTGTGATCGGGTCTTACCGGACCACTGTGTCCTACAGAAAGCGTCGAGGTTGTGGGTCTGAGCTGACGTTTGTCGGCTCTGTCCTTTCAGCCCTTGAAGCTCTGAGAAGTGTCTGTTTACGGAACTCGATCTGTAGTCTGATAGTTTCCACAGAATTATGCTGCAGCGCACCGTCAACAATTGAATGTTGTGATATTTCATGTCTTTGATATGAGAAATTATATTTTCAGCTTTTACTTCATCATACATCATTAATCGCACATCACAGCGACCTTTGTGAATGTAAACCTGTCGCACTGAGGTGAGCTCGCCTGCTCACCTGTATTATTCATTATCGGACTCATCAAAGTTACATGCGGACAGAGAGCTCCCCTCCTCCCCCACACTGGTCTGACCAGGACAGGCAGCACACACTATTTGCATTGCGCAGCTCCATGGCGACGGCTGCGTGCGAGCGAAGCCGAGCCGTCTGCCATCACGCAGAGGAACAAGGTGTGGCAGCCGGGGACACGCACCACCCGCAGGTGCACACGGCGCAGGACGCACAACCCGGACGCCAGCTGTTGTTGCAGAGGACACGTCTCCCGGGAGCCAGGGGTGAGTCTCACTTCTGTTTGACACTTTGCACACACTTAACTTAAAAGGCCGTTTGTAGGCCTGTGGTGCCCATCACAACTATGAAGGAAAGGTCAAACTACATACATTCACATAACACAATACGTGGCGGGCACCAATAATAAATAAAGGCACCTGGTGTTTGTGATGTTTGCAAATAAAACATCGGAGGATGGGACACAGGGTTGATTCTGTACGGTTAGAAGGAGTCAGTACTGGTTCATTCTAAACCCTAGGCTTCATGTTTGTTCATATAAATAACAAGGTTTAGTTTAAGGGACAATCAAAGTGGCACATGTGTTTTATATTTACAGTCAGTGCAGGCAGGGACGCAGCGTTGTCCAGGAAGCGGCTCCTTGACTCCCTGCTGTGACAGGAAGATGAACTGGGGCTTCTTGGAGAACGTGCTGAGCGGCGTGAACCGGTACTCCACCGCGGTCGGCCGCGTCTGGCTCTCCGTGCTCTTCCTCTTCAGGATCCTGGTGTACGTGGCAGCGGCCGAGCAGGTGTGGAAGGATGAGCAGAGGGACTTTGTGTGCAACACCCAGCAGCCAGGCTGCGAGAACGCCTGCTTCGACCACCTGTTCCCCATCTCGCAGGCGCGCCTCTGGGCTCTGCAGCTGATCGCCGTGTCCACCCCGTCCCTGCTGGTGGCCCTGCACGTGGCCTACCGGGAGCACCGGGAGGCCAAGCACCGGCGCAAGCTGTATGAGGACAAGGGCAGCATCGATGGAGGGCTGTTCTGCACCTACGTCGTCAGCCTGGTCTTCAAGACAACCTTCGAGGTGGGCTCTCTGCTGACTTTCTACTTCCTCTACAACGGCTTCGACGTCCCCATCCTGCACCGCTGCAGCCAGAGCCCCTGTCCCAACGTGGTGGACTGTTACATCGCTAAAGCCAAGGAGAAGAAGATCTTCCTCTACATCATGGGCTGCACCTCCATTCTGTGCACCGCTCTGAACTTCGTGGAGCTCCTGTACATTGTGTGGAAGCAGCTGTGGAGACGCTTTACCAGGCGGTACGTGCCCAGGGAGAAGGCAGCATTCAGCTACAGACGCGCGTCAGCCTCCAAGGTCACCGCAGAGGTCACTGCTCAGGTCAACGCTGAGGTCACAGCTGAGCCGGGTGCAGAGCCCAGACGGCATCCTGTGCCGCCCGGCGGCGCTGCAGCAGAGTGAAGATTCCTCTTCACTCTCAGCTCTAGATGGACGCTCAGTTGTTGTAAACTCACACCTCCATGTTTGGCAGCTACTGCAGTTTAAGGAGGAGAAACGTTCCAGATGGAGCTTTGCCCAGACAAAAACAATGTATTGCTCCATCACTAATAACTTCTATTTATTGTAACATATTTTAAAACATATATTTTTGCGATTGACATCCTTCATTTTATGAATTTATTTATATTTATCAACTTTATTTATCAGACGTGTTCACTTCACAAGTGAACCTAAACCCTGTTTGTCAATAAACGCAGGTCAATTGTAAATCATCATCAGCTTTTGCTCACAAAGGATGATGCTCCCCATCTAATGTTTCACTAATGCTAAAGGACATAATAAATCAATAAAACACGCGTCTCTGGACACAAATCAAAGTCAAGCACGTCAAGACGTAAAAACATGTTTTTATTAAGAGGACAGCTGGTGGCAGCGGCTGATTTCAAACTATATTCACTCACTCACTCACTCACTCACTCACTCACTCACTCACTCACTCACTCACTCACTCACTCACTCACTCACTCACTCACTCACTCACTCACTCACTCACTCACTCACTCACTCACTCACTCACTCACTCACTCACTCACTCACTCACTCACTCACTCACTCACTCACTCACTCACTCACTCACTCACTCACTCACTCACTCACTCACTCACTCACTCACTCACTCACTCACTCACTCACTCACTCACTCACTCACAACACATACAAATCAACACACTGCAGGGTTCATTCATCTCCCAGTCCCACAGGGAGCATTTAACCCAGACCTGATGTCAGTCACACTCTAAATGCTTTACACATTTGTATTAAAGTGATATATTGTACAAGGGGGGTGTAAAACACAGAGTGCAGTCCTGAGTTACTGGTTTTTCTCCAGTACGACTGTGGCCTGCATGTCCTGCAGCTGCTTCAACAGAAGCTTCTTTACACCTAATAAGGTTCCGTCTATTATGATCTTAACTTTGCTCAGAGACCTAAGTTTCTGCCGGTTGCTGAACCGCACGCAGGCATCTTTGCTGTTCGGACCCTTTCTGCTCATCTCCGTTGTTGACTGATTCGATTGCTCCAAGAATTTTAGGAAGGACATTTCGAAACCCATGGGTTTGAAGGAGGCCATGGGGGCGTTCTGCCCATTGGGCTCCTCCTGCAGCGCCGCGGCGCAGGAATCCATCTCCTCATCCCTGCTGTAGACCTGGCCCGTCTTGGTTGTGCGTGGAGGTTTTTTGCGCTTCACGTTTCTCTCTATGAACTTTCGGGGGCGCCCTCGCTTGCGTTTCAGCACCACCGACCCATTGGTGCCGTCATCGTTGGACAGCTTGCTGTCTAATGGCATAGCGCTCTTTTTGTGCAGTAAGGGCCTCACCTCGCTGTCGGACAGATTGTCTGATTTAGAATCGTCACTCCGGATGGAGACACACTTCTGCCTTGGTAGTTTCTTGCAAAAGATGAAGTGGCTCCGCTGCTGTTCTAAGTATTTGTCTGACAGTCCATGGCCCAAATAATGCTTCAATATGCTCCGCTCTGACTTCATGACGGACTCACAGCCTTTGATCATACAGGGGTACTGCAGACAAAACGTCTTGCTGCACATTGCAGAGGCCTCACCTTTGGACTTCAGGGACAGTTTCCCGTATTCAGTCCAAGGGTTGCCTCTCGTCTTGCCGACTTTCTTGGTGTCACTTCCTTTCTGTAGGATCTTCTTGTTGCTCTCAATGTTTTCCTTCCCGTTGCTTGCCTTGCTAATTTGGTAATGCACATTCTTGGCGTTTAACTTTACCTGTTGATTTTTCAGTTTAAGCTGGTAAGGGTCATGATGCTTTTTCGTGTGTCGAAGCAAATTGGATTTTGTGGCATATGAACGATCACAGCCTTCAAATTCACACACAAAGGCTCCATTGAACTGCTCGGGCCTGGCCGGCTTTATGTCTTTATGATGTTCTTTGATGTGGGCAATATACTTCCAAGCAGTCGTGAAGAGTGCTGTGCATCCCTGGTGGCTGCAAGCAAACCTGCCCAGCCTAATGCTGGACAAGAGACCCCCGACCTTCTCCAGGCTGAATACATGCAGCTGGACATAGTGCTGCAGCAAGTTGCGAACATCTTGGAAAACTCTGGAGCAGTCTTTGACCTGGCATCTGAACTCAGAAACATGGGGGATTTCTACCTCGGGTTCCTCTTCATCCTGCTCTTGATCCTCGTGATCCAGGGTTTCATCTAGTCCCTCCTTCTGGTCCTGCTCTTTGTTGACTTTCAGAGCTGACAGTGCAGACTGGTGGACCACCCTGTAATGTAGGATTAGGTTGTGCTGGATGGTGAAGGCTGCCACACAGCCCTGATGAACGCAGCGGTACGGTCTGTACGGGCTCATTGCATCACCTGAACAGGACTTCTTCTGTTTGGCCTTCTTGGTAACTTCTAGGCTGGAGGCATCAACATCCTTAACCATCAACTGCCTTTTCATAGGATTCTGTTTGTCTACAGAAAGAGACCCATTAACCTGGACAGTGGCAGGCAGAGCCTTGCAAAGGGGGGCTGGCAATTTGTTTAAACCCACTTTTGGGCCACTAGAGGGTCTTTGCTGCTCCCACTGGCTCTTTTCTACAAAGGAAGAGACGGATGTGGAGGTCTGTGCTTGGTTGTGCATGGTTGTGGTTTGTAGGGGCTGAATCACTGTAGCACAGCCGTCGTCCTGAAGGTTAGCCTTACTTAGATGACAGTTACGATGTGGTGCAGCTGCGTTTGCCAGGTAATCTGGTTTCAGTGCGTCTTGATGTGACAGCGGTGCCGGATGAGAGGCTGGACATAGGTCTGTGCCATCAGATGCAGCTTTGGCCTGCTTGCGCTTCACATCCAGAGCTGCTATTTCTTCGGCAGACAGTTTGTGAATAGACTGGTAGTGAACGCGCAGGTTAGAGTTTCGAGTGAATGTTTTACTGCATTTCTGACACTTGTAGGGAGCATAGTGACCATACCTCTTCTTAATCACGTTCACCATGTCAAAAGTGTAGCTGTGTGTCTTGGAGAGGTGTTTCCAGAGTGCTTCACTGGACATAGAACTAAATGCGCAGTACTGGCTCTCACAGGTGAACGGCTTCATGACGCTTGATGATCCGCTGCGACGTGACCCAGCCCTTGCTGACCCCGTTTGGATGTTTGCAGCATTGCTCTGTTGTTTGGGATAAGACACTCTAACCAAATTGAGCTTTTCAAATGCAATCTGAACTTCGGTCATCCACTGCTGCTGAGTGGCTGATAGCTTGGGGGGTTCCAGGTCCTCATCATTTGCTGTGGTGACATCTGTGGGGCTCAGCACGTCTTGCTTTGGGTTCGAGGCATCTCTGAAACAGGTGAAGCTCTGAGTGTTTAGCAGGTGATCAATTATGCCAGAGGTTCCTGGGATTACTGCAGAGGTTTCTTGAAGGACTTGTTTTTGACTAGCTGAGTGGTTATTTGCGTCACAAGACATTTGATTAAGGTCAGAACGATACCTAGGGTCCTTCGACATGGAGGGCTTTGAATTGGCATTACGGTCAGTATTGTTTGAAAGACGTAAGCTATTTCTACGTTTGAAGTCACTTGCTAGGATCTGCTCCCGTAGCCTCTTTTTGACATCTTGCTCGATCACCAACTTTTGCCTTTCTACCTGCTTGCCACATACTGCTACACTAACTGGACTATCGGGTAAAGCTTTGGTCAGCAGGTTAGAATATGTATCCGGTGTCTGAACAGTTTTCTCACTATAATATCTATCACTAGGAATTTCTTTTGGAGTCACATGGTTTGTTGCAACAGTGGAAGGATGTGCCGAGAGGATCCGAGAAGGAAGTGAGTCAGGAAACATTCTAGCAAATGTATCAACACTTGGCTGTGGACGATGGAATATAGCACATGAACTCTCCTCTTGCCTCTGCCCTCTCTCTGTATGCTGTATGACTGAGCTTGGCAAACGCTCTCCAGCAGAGCTTGGTAACAATGGCTGGGTGGAAGCCCTGCCGTCAAGGAGAGCAGATAAACTGGATTCAACCATGATTTGATTAAAGATATCATCACTTGACTCACCATTGCTGGTTTGTAGATTACCAGGAGCAAGTGGAGCACTTGTGGACTGTTGGGATTCTTCTGGATTCACAGCTGCTGGGGTAAAGGACACCTGTGGCTGATTGGGGTTAACTGTATGCCCTGAACTGAGGAAATTAAGAAATGACTTTGGCAGATTGGTGCTCAGTTCTGACTGATCATATGGTTTGCAGATTGCTCGCTTGGATAAATGGCCACCAAGGGATTTTGGACTAACAAATTCTCTAAAACACCTGGAACACACAAACTTGCCATCCCTAATTATCGCCGGCCATTTGGTCCGTTTGCTGCGTCTGGGTCGCTTTCGGTTCTCACCATTATTTTCTGTGATTACAGGCCCATTTTGAGTTTGATTGTTGGTTTCACTGTCTGCAGGGGGAAAATGGGACTGAACATGATTCTGCATTTTTTCCGTTATATCTGGACCTGTGGAACCTGAGACAAAACTGCTTTGCCTATTAGATGTATACGTTAGAGGAAAGTCTGCTCGTCGCTTTGGTGTATCCTTTTCACTTTCCACATACGAGGGGAAAACTGTGTGAGATCCATTTTCCATAATTGGCAAGCATTCAGTTGCTCCGTTCCCCGTTAATGTGTGCAAAGATTGGGATGGAACACTACACTGCAGAGCAGGACTGTCTGACTGGTTAGTTGGATAGACTTGAGAAGAGGCACAGTTCAGAATTTGTTCACTTCCAAGAGCTGCGTGCCACTTCTGACTGCTTAAAGCCTGTACAGGTATTGAATTGGTATCACTTCTTAACTGAGAGCGAACAATAGGGTTTAAGACATTTTCCATCACTTGTGAAGGATTCTGGTTGTGGACAGACGAAGAATGATAATGTGTCCTAGTAGAGTAGTTTGAACTTGTATCCATGTTCTGCCTGTGAACTCCACAACTTTGTTCTTGATGGGGGTTCTGGAGTGAAGCAACTGGACCCATGGGCCCGGTCATTAAGGTGCTTAGTGCTGGCGCATAGGTTACCTTGATTTTCGTTCGGGCAACTTTCCACTGCTCATAGAAATGAGGGTGAACCGTCTTCATGTGCTTAGCGACACTTCGAGAAGAGCTGTAGTTTCTTGTACATGTCTCAAATGCACAGTGAAACCGCGCCCTCTGCCCTAGACCCGTGTTAGAGGAGGATGTCACAGAGTTCTCTGGTCTGATCCCAGAAGGTGGATGAGGGGGAAGTGGTTGGGACATTACTGGATTTGTGGGTTGTAGCACTGGCAACAAGTTGCTACTACACACTGGTGGTTGTTGTCCTGTTAAAGGCAAGTTGGGGTTATAACTTATTGGACAGACATCGACATCGGACATATTATCTAAACTAAGTCCAAATGGAGGTGTGGGCTGGTTTTGTTGAGGTGGCACTGTGTAATCCAGAGCGCGACCATCTTTTTGTCCATCAGTATCTGACAACTGAGAAACCAGCTGCTGCATCACAGAATTATTCACACATTGTGTTTGACTGGTTGTCAAAGGCATGTTCTGAGGTTCCTGTTTGACTCTACAGTGTCCTACAGTCCCCACAGCTGCCTCCAAAGAGTTCTCCAAGTGCTCAATGGACACAGCTTGTCCTCCATGACCTGGATCAACACACACACTTTCACGCTTCAGGGTGTCTTGTTTGGAAAGCATCTGTTCAATGAGTGAAGGGACATTCAGAGTGCTTAGGGTCTGTTCAGATGATGGGCTTTCCTCCTGAGAGGTATGATTATCCTGGTGCACATTCAGTTGCTGTTGTGAATGGAAAACCTTTCCACAGTCTGTGACTTTACAGGTAAAAGTCTTATAATGCTGTGCCTCGTGGTCATACAGTTTGAAGGCTGCATTGAAAACCTTTCCACAATTTGGAAACATGCATCTAGCTTTAAAAACAGAATGTGCTTTCCTGTGTACCAGCAGCTCAGTGTTGGACAGGAAGCTTGCCTTACAGTTCAGTTGTATACAGATGTAAGGCTTCACACCACAGTGAACCTGCAAGTGGTCATTAAGGTGGGTAACATTAACAAAGTGGCGGCGGCAGTATTGGCAAACAACCTTTTTTCTTTGCATTTCTAAGAAAGTCTTTGCTTCATCATTGTCCCCGTGAGCTTTAACATGTGCAATGAGGTTTTTGAAAAACTTAAAGCTCCTTCTACACTTTCCAACAGGGCAAACATTGTTGTCACAACTCACTACGTTATGCATTTGCACTCTGTCCTTAACATTACGATCTGGCACAGTATTCTGCCTTAAAGAATCCCTGTTTTCACATCGTTCATTTCTTGGCTTGGCCTGTAACGCTGCAATAACTGGGGCAGCTGTTTTGGGATCAGCCAGTTTCTTGTTGTCTTTCATTGCAGTGAGCCTTTCCTGGCATGATTGTTTGACATGTAATGTTACGTGAGGAATCAACGTATCTTTAGAGGTAAAGGTTTCAGTGCATATTGGGCAGCTGTACAAGCCACCACTCAAATGAATCTGAGCATGACGCACAATTCTGTGGCCAAGAAACTCTTTGTCACACAGCACACAATATTGCATGTATACTTGCCAGTTTCTAAACCTGGCAGATATGAAACCCTTTTCTCTTAATTTCTTCATCTCTCTGTTTTTCTGCCTCTTGTCTGCAGCATCTGTTGGTTCATTTGTGCCAAAGAATGAATGGTCTGGTGGATTACTGATCCCGTCCTGAAGGAAAAAATCTTCCTCCTCCGGGCTCTCCGCATCATTTAGCAAGTCGATAGAAGACACTATTGATGCTTCCTCCCCCATTAGTGCTAGACAATGACGCTTAAGTGTTTTCCAGTCCCAGAACTCTGGGTCAAAAGGCCACTGGGTTTTAAGAACCAGCAAGAGCTCACAGCGAAGTGAGTTGGAAACAGGCATATTCTCCTCCTCTAGTTTTTGATCAGGTTCATTGTAGAGTGTCTCCACAGCATAGTATGAATCCACAGTGGGCTCCAGGAGAAACTCTGTCAGCTGACAAGCTCGCTTGACTTCCAGGTCATTGGGAAGCAAACAGGAAATGGTTTTACACACACTGGCCTTGGTGGCATCATCTTCTGATTCCATCCGCAGAGCCCTGATGCACATTTCAATACAAACTGGCAGTCCAGCACCATCAGTCTGTGAAGAAAGGCAACAGAATTTTTTTATTGCCACTTCAATAAAAGGAGTAACAAGCAAAAACAAAATTCAATAAATACATAATGTAAAATTGCACTATATGTCCTCATAATATGGAATTATGTATTAGGAAAGGCAAAGTCTTGATGCTCCGTCTCTCACACAAAAACACCTTTCAAACTGAGACAGTGATTTAAACCTAGGCCAACAGTTAAGGCAAATAATAGAATAGAAATTGCTGGAAAGCAGAAATTTCCACATTGTGGGACTAATAAAAGGTATTATATTCTATATGTGCTAATCAAAAGGTTATTGGTGATATTTAAGTTTGTTTTAAGTTTGCTTACACTCACTAAAAATACAATTTACTGACCTCTGATTGAATGACTTTGATGAGGAACAGGATGTGATACACAGTTTTGGAAAGTAAAGACATCTGATGACATCGACTAAGAAAGGTCTGCTCTGATTGCTCCAACCGCTTCAGCAGCTTGCTCCAAAACAGAGTGAGCTCCCTGTTTGAAAAAACAAAAACAAAAAAACCCAACACATTTACTGCCTGCTCATTATCATTTCATTTACCCATTCAGGCCAACACAGCCATTGGCCTCTGTGTGGGCATTATCGGTGAGGTGTGCTCTGCTGGTTTATGTAAACAAACAAAGCAAATAAGTAAAAACTATGTTCACATCAATATATAAACATGTCTACTAACAAAACAAGCTAACAGTAATTTCAGCAGTGATAAAATATTTATTTGAGCACATTTAGGTTTGTTTGGCTCTCACACTTGATATAAAGTATAGTTTAAAGTACCGTAATTTGCGGACTGGTATTTTCGGCTACCTTTATCTGATTGATGCCAAGCTTACGGGCAGCAGCTCTATTTTCTTCAACAGCAAGATAAATTGTCTTTAACTTGAAAGCTGTATTATATGCATTTCCTCGCGTCTTTTCCATGATGAGGGTGTGAGCATAAAGCGGAAAAGACTGATTTGAAGAATTTAGCACAACTGCATTTGATTTAATTCGAACAGTTTCTATGGTCCACTGTGACCTGTTTGGTAATTGAATTGGTCTGATGTGACAAGGCTAAATGTGGCGTGCAGCTCGTTAGCCTATAAAAATCCATAAATTAGTTGCATCATTCAAAATGTGTGAACACTGCGGTTATAGACCAGAAATTATGGTAAATAAAGCATTAGTAAATATACATGAACTACACTACTGCACATATTCCAATCTATATCATGCTAAACTTCCCAAAGACACCTAAACTATAGGACACTTACTTAGTATCAAAGTATAATTACACAGCAAGTGATTTAATGACTGGCAACTACACACAGCATCATGAACAAATCATAGACTTGTTTTCTTACCAAGCACAGTACGTGTCTGCCTGGAGAAGCTGTCGAGTCAGGAAGGCTGAACACAAACTAAAAGCTGCCGTCTCGTCTCCATCTGACTCCAGGTTGCAGATCATCTCTAAGGCGTTGCGGCAGTCCTCCTTTGACAGCTGCACAAAAAAGTCATAGGACACATGATTTACTGGAAACAATACCCACCTAAAGTCCAATCACTATTTACAAACCATAAAATGCAGGAATAAACCCTGTTATGTGTAATGTGACAGAGATTATCAGATTTAGCAGGAAGAAACAGTACTATATACAATACTAAATATAAATACTACAATCTAAAATTTATAGAATTGTATCAGTACATGGAAATTATATTACAACCAGTACTGCTTAATGTACCGTAAAAACAATAAAAAAAAAACTACAAGCTTACATTGCATGACAGTACAACCAAGCATGTAGTTAGGATTACCTCATCCATGAGGTGGTCCTGGTCTGAGGTAGCACAGAGACACACGAGGTACATCTGTTTGAAAGATCCCTTATCCTGGAAAGCAGCACACTCACAACACGCTTTTGCCAGGAGTGCCGCCTTCTCCAGCTGCTTTCCCTTCATCAGCTGCTTCACTCTCATCTCCAACAGAAGCAGTCCCTCCTGGACCATGAATTCCTCAACTGAAAGTAAGCAGCAAAACTGATGCAACACTTTCTTCTAACAGAGAATCATTTTATTGTGCAACAGCAGAGATCACATAACTTCAGAAACAGTAAACTAATGCTGGGCTGTGATCTTTTTATCAGGAAGCATGTGACTAACTTTAAATAGAACCGAAATCCTGTTTTCACAACACATTTTTCCACATTAGACGAGTTTGCAACACTAAAATGTGAATTAGGTGAAAAAGTAGTTGAAGACAAAGACAGATGGCAAATTCACTGAAAACATAAAATGTTAGATCCTTATCAACTATAGGTCAGTTGCTACAATGCTGCATATACAGTATGTAGAACAAGTAATTTGATCATATGCATCTGCATAATGTTTGTTGAAACTGAGAAGCTCATTATATGAGTAGAGGATCTCACCTTGCTGTGGCTGTAGTGTTTCACTGGAAAGAAGACCCTGCAGGACCCTGTTGGTCCAAACACCATCATACTGGCCCAGAGCAGACAGTGGAAACAGATGAGCGAGTCCAACATTTTGCAGCTTACTGTGAGCAAACTGCACACAACAGGGAAAATGTCATTATCACCTAAGTTAAAGCTGTAAACCAGCATATAACTAAAGCTGACATGACTAAAGCAGTGTTCATCTTGTAATTTTCATAGTGAGGTGCAACAATTAGATTTTAGTTCTTCATATGAGCCAAAAATAAAAACATTTACCTGCACAGATGACTTGACTTCTTTCCATAAGCCAACTGGAACCTCCTCTGTTAGAGAGAGCAAAAGCTCCAAAAAACTCCTACAGAACAGAACCAAATATAATACTGGCTTAGGGGTAGGTTTCTCACACGCCTGCAATTTTTGATATTGTTAAAGCTACTTACAGTGAGAGCCTCTCAATCACAATAGGAACATTTTCACACTGCAGAGAGAGATATGAAGAGGCATTGGCGTAACTCAGCAGGGCAACCATGTACACCTCCACCAGCAGCAGAGGTTCTTCCTCCATCTTCCACCGGCCTGCATATTCCAGCACCGTCTACAGAGGAAAGATGGCCATTTACAACCAGTCAAATGGAGAACTGCTCCAGTGAGCAGATTGCGAAAGAACTACAGTATTTTATTTCATGATGGTATACACATGGTCCTCACAGTTTTCAGCTCAGCACAGTTTTAAACATGCACCAACCAGTCATTTTAGTTGTAATGGTGAGGGTAAGTGGCTAGGGAAGGCATTGTGTCAGTGGAAGTCTTGAGTGGAAGCGTGTGTGTGTGTGTCTGTACACACAGTCTTTAGCTAGTGTTGTTAGTGATCAAAAATAATTCATAAGAAGGTGCTCCATTGCAGCTTTCTCGCAAAAAATGTAATGTTGCTGTACAAGAGGGGCTTAAAGACATTTATTTTCTTAGCCGTACTCAAAGTGTCTTGTGGCAGTGTCAAAACAACCAAAGTTCAGAATAACACATAACCTAGAAGACACAACAACACTGGCACCGTTTCATTAAATTCATCAGAGAAACGGGGGTATATGAGGCCACAAAAAACAAAACCCCAAACACTGCTTCTGGTAGGAATGGCCATAATTGTTAACATTCATTTCCAATAGGACAAGAAACTAAACTAAATGATAAGTCACCGGGGATAATCTATCCAGATGTTCCCTTAATGCAAGTAACAGAAGCACTAAAATCTAGAGAGAATACAACAGACTCAACAAAACTGTAAGGCCAGAAAGACAACAGAAGACAACTAAAGTAGATAACCACAAGGCCAAATTCTGAGAAAAAACAACAATAAATACACAAGTCTCTGGAGAAGGTAGGTGTATCATCGAGAAACACCTTTATTGGTGAAAACACAGGTGGTTTACAACAAGAACAAAAGATTCTCTAGACTAATAAAATCAAGATGAACTTGAATGGTCAGTAGAGAACTACATGGAGAAAAGGATCAGTGTATGGTCCAAAACACAATTTGGGTACAGTTTCTAAGTCCTAAACAATTAATGCTTTATTATTGTGAAACCTCCTAAAGTAAAGCTGGATCTTGATTGTTTTATTTCAAACCCATTTTGCTGTCGAGGCAAGTCTCAAATACCCTGCCATTACCCAAATGCCCACGTCTGTCTGTAAGGGTTGTAGTATGATGAGAGCTGCTGTGGTTCTGGAGGCAAAGCGGACACGTCTGCTTTCACAAAGACGGAGTCCAGCTGCTTGGTGCAATGCAAGACGCTCACACACCCAAGGCTGGGCAGGTGGCTTCAGCCATGACTCCGGGTGGGCCGCCTCAGTGTGCGCCCTACTGATACTACCACCACATGCATCTCCACCAGCGTACGTTCAGTTCGGCACGTAGACATCTAGAGATCACATCACTACCATTCGCCCCTCCGTTCTACGCTAATCACTGTCCAAAAACCAGCAATGCCGGAATCAAACACGCTGAACCGAGGGAACTGGCAAAGCTAGTCCTTTAACTGCCCCGGAGACTATACCGCCATCACACACGTCAGCGGAATCGAGTCTCACGTGCACGCGCGTGTAGCCAAACATAGGAGGCTAAAAGCCAACGTTCCACCGCAAAGAAGTGAGTGGGTGATATGCGGACTGTCACTGTTTAGCGAGCTGAACAAACAAGAAATTAACAATCAAGCATTTGTTTGTTAAGGTCAGCGTACGCCAGAAACTACCTGGTTCACAGCGTAAGGATTACCCTCAATAACACTGTCTATTAGCCTGCGCCAGCCGTGCGAGCCATGACAGCAGTTAACTACTTTCAGTTCTGTTCCGTGTCTCGCACGATTGCCATTAGCTTAGCATTACTTTCTTGGACATTTATACAAAGTGACCGGTGGTGGGTGAACCTACCCAACCGAGTTAGTCACAGTTAACTACGGAAAGAAGCAATTACCCGGATTATGCAGGAGCCAGGACTCTGTTCTGAAGCTAGCATGTCGGCTAACACTTAGACAAACGAGGAAGGACAACTCACCCTACAAAACTCCTGACAGTACTGAGAAGAGTCCTGGGCGGAGGGACCGTCGCGTTCTCTAGCAACCATTGTCTGCAGGTCCTGCAGCCGCTGTCGGAGTTCCCCAATCGTTTTACCGATAACGTTCTCAGGACCTACGTCCTGCTCGGCCTCCTCGTCCGCCATCTTCACACCCAACTCCAGCGCGTACCACTAAGGCGTAGGTACGTCAGCAGCGCGAGACCATGTTTACGGCCTGATGGGCGTAATGCGCGTGCTGGGCGTGCTGCCGTGGCGCCACGCCCCCGTCAGGCTGGGACTCCAAGCCTCACTGTGTCACTGTGTTAGTTCAGAAGGTTTCACATCTCGGGAGTCTCGGCGTCCCAATATCTGTTTCATTTTGTGTCAAATTTAATTCAGAGATTCTTTTTACACTTTCCACATAAATGTATTTGTAATATTATGAGTTTTTTTTCCATGCCTGACTTGGGTAAAACAGAATAACCCATAACTATTTTTCTGTTGATGGTTTGGCAGGCATTTTACTTAAAAACAATAATTTAACAATATTAGACATAAGACAGAAATTAAGTGGATTAATTTCTGTCTCTTTTGGTAATTCTCCATGAATGCATTTTGCATCACTAGGTGGCAGCAGAACAACCTGAACAAACAACATCTGACATGATCGACTTTGAAGTTCATGTAGTGAATTTGACGAAAAACTGTTGACTGTTATACATCATAGACATAACAATTGCCTGGGAAAAGACACCTGCGGCATAGAACCTGTGGCTCCCAAGATAAATCTTGAGAGGAAGCTGTTTCTCTGCTGTGAGCTGTTTCCTCATCATCTTCAACAGGGTGCTGGAGATTGTCCCGGCTGTCGTTTGGAAGTAAGCGAAATTTTGGCCAATTTCTATCTATTTTTATTTTTCGTGCTAACTTATCAGCCATAAAAATTAGTCCATCTGGTGTTTTCACACAGTGTAAAAAATCAGCACTGAAAAGCAAATTGTCTAATATTTTTCCAATATTTAATATTCTGTTGAAGAAGATACAGTACATCAAATTGAGTAAAGCCCAGAGTCAGTGTTAATCTAACTAGTTCTATCAGATGTACAGCTTTTTATACACTAAAGTCAAACTTCTTCTTTATTCATTTTAAGGTTAATTAATGAAATCCTTCACCAATTTTGAATGGGCGTTGACCAAAAACATGTTGAGTAATATTTAAGGATGAAAAAACACTCCCCCATATTTTCTATGCAAAGAAATTATTATGTATTCCTCTGTATGCCGTATGGAGGACTATGAGGCTGCCACAGACAGCAGAGAGCCAGCTGCATTGTGCTTCTGCACCATGCTGATAGAAACTCAACTAAATATAACTAAGCACTATACTAAATATATACCGATGCTGGTTTATCCTAGATGAAGTTGCAAATCCTACTGCTGAGGGGGGAACGTGTGTGTTACAGATCATTAGTTTTGTGCTGCATGTAAACAAAGTAGCAGTCGAAACAAGCTTCAGGATGCCAAGACAAACTAGCAAAACACAGCTGGGACAAGATGGTGGAATAAGCACAGAGTAAGTAATATATTCAACCGTTTATTGTTTTAGCCTGCGCTGTTTGAGCACCGTTACGAGCTGCTGCTTGACGTGTTTAGGACATGGGAGTACTCGGAAGTAGGTTTAGCTTACTTTGCTAATGTTGTGCAGTAGCTTGGCTGACGGCAACTCTAATACTAATTCAACAATTAATTTAATTATTTTGTAGATAATAATCAACAGTCGCGTATCGTCACAGAGACTCTTGAACAACTATCTTGTTTTTCCAGCCACTAACAGCAGCTGAAGAAAGGAAGAAGGTTTTGGCTAAATGAACACTGTAATATTCAATATAACCTTTTGTTAAAAAGCAATGTCCAAACGTTGGTCTGTGAAACGGAGGAGTAACATGCCCGGGAAAATCAGGCAAGTTCCAATCACGGGAGGTGGGGAGGGTCGTCTTAATGCAATGATTCTGGGTGTTGTAGGATTTGACCATTTTCAGCCACAACACATAATACTGCCGTTTTCCCTGTTTTTTCTGGACACAGGCCATCAATAGTAAACATTTTTGCACATTTTGGCTAATAAAATATCCAATTCTCATAACACAACTTGCTTTTCAGCGGTGAAGTATCCCTTTAATGCACAAAATGATTTGAATTATGTAATTTGAAAGAAAAAATAAGTAAGTATATTTTTTTAGTCTGTGGTCCTGTTACACTGTTATCACGTCTACTAGTCACATCTACAGTGTGTGTAGAAAATTTATAGTAAAAGCACATTTCAAACAACACCATTTGAATGCATATGTAATGAACAAAGAGTAGAAAAAATGAGTAATACAGGGAACACACTTTGTTTGAGATGTACGTTCTGTAGCACACTGCCACCAGACTGCGTAGCTCTACACATGCTCTTTTCTCTTTAGCAGCTTTTTAAAAGCCAGCTTGAAATCGTCATTAAAGCTGGTGTACAGCAGGGGATTGATGAGAGAATTAATATACCCCAACCAAGTCAGGAAATCTGAGATCAGCTGAGAAGGCTGGAAAACCTGCAAACCCACCAGAAGCTCCTTCAGAAAGAAAGGCAGCCAGCAGATTATGAAGGCCCCAAGGATGAGGCCGAGGATCCGCGCTGCTTTCCTTTCACGGGATGTACATATCTGGTTCTTCTCTTCCTGCCCATCCACATCTGCCTCAGAGGATGGGGCGCGGATGGCGGCCTTGAGCTTTTCTGTAGCCAGCGTGGGATCTGAGTTGGACAAGTCAGAAACACAAAACGTGTGGGAGACACGACAATGGTCTACGGAGTTCTGACTGCCCATGCTGCGGCTGCTGAGGTGCCGAGAGGAGCCACGCTTCTGATACAGTGTCTTTGCTGCGTGGTAAATCCTGTAGTATAGGATCAGAATGACCATCATGGGGATATAAAACGCCCCCAGTGTAGCGTATATGGTGTACCCCAGGTGGTCGTGCTCTATGACGCACTGTTGGTGGCGGATAACTCTGGGCCTTTGCCTCCAGAACAAAGGTGGCATAGAAATAAGAACTGAGATGACCCAGACTGTGGCCACCATGAGAGCTGCCCGGCGGGCCGACCTTTTGCGAGCGTATTCAATAGCTTTGGTGATAGCCCAGTAGCGGTCCAGGGCTATGACACACAGATGCAGGATGGAGCATGTGCAGCAGGTCATGTCCATGCTCAACCATACCTCGCACACCACCTGACCCAGGGACCACGTCTCCATGGTGATGTAGAGGATGCTGATGGGCATTACGAGGAGTGCCACCAGGAAGTCTGTGACCGCCAGAGAACAGATGAGGTAGTTGGCAGGCAGGTGCAGCTTCTTGGTGGTGCAGATGGCGAGGATGACAGCCCCATTTATGAGTGCTGTAAGGAGGGTGAGGAGGCCGAGCACAATAACCACCACTGCCATTCCGTCTGTGAACTGGATTACATGCAGGGTGCTGGCAGGTGGACCCGTGCAGTTAGTGACGTTAGCTCCTGTGGTGCTGTCCCCTGGGTGAGTCTCCATTTCCCAGCTATGGACCAGGACTGGCTGTTCAAATGCAAACCTGAAGGGCAAAGCAGACCAGTCCTAGTTTAGACGCCTAAATACAAAGACCTGCTGATGAAGAGCAAGACATGATGGTCTGAAACCCAGCATTCAGTGAAAGAAGGATAGAACACAGGCGTGGCCTCTGACTGAGACCACATGTCACAAACAGTGATCAGATGGGATTGATTACTTGGTGTGTGTCACAGTAGAAGTGGAAGAAAGAAGTGAATTGTGGAAGAAAGAAGTGAATTGTCCGCTGTGTCCAAGGTTGGTGAGTCATGAGTTGGATGGAGCCAGTGAGTGTGTGGAGGTGTGGGCTCCTGCTGTCTCTACTATGAGGAGTTAAATGGAATACTATGAGGAGTTAAATGAGCTGTGTCTAACAGCTCCTTCATGCCCTGTCCTTCTGAAAACCCAGACAATAACTCATACACTCATATCTAATATCAAGTTCTGATGGTATTTGAAGGACTGGAAACAAGGCTGCAGGAGACATGTTTAAACCAGACTGTCCCTCCATCTTACACACAGAGGAGGCAGATTATTACATATTATCTTTGCGTCAGGTACGTGTCTAATAAACAGAATCATTAAAGGCTTCCTGCCTGTGAGTCCCATCTGCTTTAGGCCGTTAGCTGCTTCTGTCATGGATGGGGCCAGTCCCATGTGATCACCCCTCATAGGGGGACAGTACCTCATATGCCCCAGGAAAAGGTCAGAGGCTGCTAATGTTTTTAAAGTGGTAGTTACATCATCACTTGTTTTCTTTAGTTTAGTATGAAGTCTTTTTATCTGCACCAGAGACACTGAGCTTTCAGAAAACTGATCAATTAAACACAGGTGAAAGCAGCTGTGGTTTAACACTGAGATATGTCACAACGAAAGAACAAACCTGATCATAGTACAAAACCAGACCAGAGGACCAGACCAGAAACATAGTGTCTTGAGTCAAAAGAGAGAGTTGTGCATTGGTGAAACTATTACACAGAAGGATGGCCCAGGACACATGGAACAACAAATCAAGCCCAGTCTCAGCAGAGGATCTCCATCTGAAGGACAAAGGCATTGTTAGAGAGCAACAATGTTGAGAAGAAATGGTTTGTGAGAGGAGTGAGGGAAGCTTTGAATGTAGAAATTAATGCGCACACTTCGAGGAGTCTAAAGAGGAGGCCTCAGACACAACCTGTCTCTGGTGCCCTTGCATCTGCAGCTGTAACGTAAAGAGAAAAAAGAACCACAACTCTGGTTTGAGGCAGTGTGAGCTACAGCTGGTTACAAATATGTCACATTAAGGTCACACTTTTATCTGATAAAACTTATTCTTAGGTTAATTACATGAACTACTTTCACACATTAAGTGACACCAGATAAAGTTGTTGTTGAGCAGAATTAACGTCCACATTACGCTGACAAACATTACTTCACTACAGCATAATGTCGTTCCAACCCAAATAAATCAGAATGAACAGCTTAATGTTCAACCTAAGCTAGTTAAAAACACGGAAATGCCTTCCATACATTATTTTACACATGTTAACATGTAAACACAAGTTAATGTTAAGGTGCTTCATTCAGTGAGGTGAACTGCACCAGATGTTGCTGCTGTTAAGTACATACGACACTGAAGAAGATGATGCAGCTCCACAGAGGATGTAGTTCAGACTCTGATGGAGTCTGAACTACCTAACTACTAAAGGACCTGAGCTCTAAATCACTGCCACCGTGTGGATTATTAATCAACTGTCATCGCACCTGCTGATGGATGACCTTTCCACAGCGAAGCCTGCAGACAACGACAACGTTTAGACGTGTCTGCAGTGCAGGCATCAGTGCGCTGCTCAGCTCTACCTTTGGAATTCACTCATGACTAATATTTAGGCCACTTCATAGGGACATAAAGGCAGAGCAAGAAAGTGAGAGAGACTTAATACAACCACATCTGGAGCAAACAGTCTGACAGCCAAGTGAGTAGAACACTGGACAGAGTCAGATGTCGTTTTATCTCATTTCACATTTAGTTAGATGCTTTGACAAGCAGGTATTACTGACACTCCATCTTTATACAGCAAAGAGCTGGACTGAGGCTCCATTGGTCATTAGAGGAAGCACCTCTACTAAATAGACGTGGAAAGGTGAGGAATCATAAAGCAAAGAGGGCAGACAGAGGTCTGCAGCCAGATGGACCACCTCTGTAAAATGCTCCTGTTACTCCTGTTACACTGGTGACTGAGGCCTGGCAGGGTGACAGGCTGTAGGCTACTGCAAAGCTCGCATGTCCATGACATGGAGTCAGGATAAAAACACCTCCACGCCTATAAAGTTACATCAGTCAAACTACCTGCAATGGAGAATTTTAAAAGGGTGACACTGGTAGTTGTACTTAACTAATAATGTTTCAAACAATAAACATCTTCATGAAGGTACAAGATGTTGGTGCAGCTGTAAATAGTGAGCTGGAGCGTGGATATGTTGTGTTTATGATGCATTGAACAGTCTATGTGCATCTGTTGGAGCTGGCCTCATTCAGCAGCAGGAACTTCAGGGCTGGATGTGGGGAGTAATGCAGATTCAACACAACACACCCACACACGGATCATTTGCATGTGTTAAACTGGTTGATGGAGAAACACTAGAGGAGGACGATTGTGACTAGTGGGAAGTGTTCGCTTGGCATCTGCAGCTTGATGGAGACCGAGGGCTACAGGCCCTTTAAAGGGTTGAAGATCTGTCTCCAGCCATGTTGTGGCTCACATGCAGCGTCTGCCTTATGTGTCACAGATGGATCTACTATGGTGGATCCCCCTCAATCGATGATGACACATATAAATCCACCTGACGAGCAGCAACGTTTCATGGTGATATTCCCCGTCAGGCCCTGGAAGCGCTGACAGTAACCAGCCTCATCAGCAGGAACCACCACACCGGCTGCTTCCTCCACTCAGCGAGACTCTGATGACAATCACATTAGTAGGAAACAGTGAGTTTAGTGAGACGAGTGAGAGCAGGAACCTGCAGTGGATGAAGGCGAGGATGAGGACGACAAGATGAACAGCTCGCCACTGATGTGTGGGCCTCGATCGAAGAAATAAAGACAAGTGCCGGTGGCTGACTTGACTCAGGATGCTCCATGTGCCCAGTGTCAGCAAGCAGGCGGCCACTTTCCACAAATGACTGAACGTTTGAAGGGCGGGTGCAGCTGGAGCTTGGTATGATGGTATGTTTGGCACTCGAACATCTGGCGGCAGAGGAGCCACATCACACCTGCGCCTCTGCTTTCCTGCCATGTGGTCTCCTACTAAGCTTCTAGACGTTTACAGTCCCAACATCAGCCTCACATCTTTGCTGCTTAACTTTACACACCCGCATCCACACACCGCTATAACACACTTGTATAATATGTGTATAGTTTGTTGAAATATTTGAAATTTGGATTTCATTAATAAGCTTGTTATTTTTACACTGCTTACATTTAATAATTAGGTTTTAGAGGTTTGACTCCTGTTGATGAATATTACGTGAATACGCGTTTGAGGGCATCAAACCAAAGTGAAACTTGCACCTACCACAAAACAACAGTGATTCACATTTACACAAACATGAATGATGCACAAATTGTTTTCTTTTCCATTTGCAGTTTTCTTTTTGAATTAATAACTCTATTGGCCCCAGTTTGTCTCCCTCTTTGTCCACCAGTCATGTTATTTACTGGTGGAGTGAAACCTCACTGGAGCCAGCATTGCTCTGACTGAAGATCTACGTGAAGAAAAAACAAGACTTATGATTTTGTAGCCGTTTTTTATGTGTGACCAAAAAGGTCATCAGTGTTTAAAAAACATGTAACTTCTACATACACGACAAAACACAATATTTAAAAAATACAAAGAAAAAGAAACAGTTCTGACAAAAGTCATGCCAGCATCTGTAACACAGCCAAAAGGATCAGCAACTGAAAAAAACGCCTAAAATGTACAAAAATGACCGAGGCTGTTTATGAAGCCATTTGATCCTTTATGTTCTGTAGGTCGCGGTTGTTTTAAGTCGTTGTCAGGCAACAATCGAGATGAGAGAGAACAGAGGCTCTGGTGATGCAGGCATCCGCTGCAGGGAGACACGGACGGACAGGAAGTCCGAAAGACAGACAGACAGACAGACAGACAGACCGGGGGGCTGGGGTACCTGTAGCCTCACAAAGCGTCCTATTCTGCCGCATATCTCCGTTCACCCGGGTCCAAGTTTACTTCACTTACCGATAACGAACCTCCGTTCTCCATCTTCTCCGTTCTCCAATTCACACAAAGCATTTAAGGTAGGTGTCCGTGACGCTTTGTCCGCACGAGACATAAAAAGTTGTGCTGACCATCCGTCATTTTTGCGCCGATGCGCAGGGAGAAGTTCCCGCTGCTCTGCCGCCGCCGCCGCCGCTGCCTTCGTACTCCGCTGTCGCCTTCACTGCCCGTCGGAAATGTTGTCACAGCCTATGAATTCAGCGTTCACCAACAGGTGAACAGGTTCAGGTCCGGGTCCGGCAGACTAACGGTGCACCCAAGAACCCACCAGGTGCCTAATAAAGACTGTAGTACAATAATTTCGCCCTTTGTATAATATTCTACAAATAAATTCTATAAGGGGTAGCCGTCCTCTTTGATGGTGCTTTTATTTTTAATTGTCATCATAATAAGATGATTACAAATAATACTATCAATAACTTACTCCTTTCTGAACATTATTGAGACATGTTGTCTGTGGTGCCTTTTGAAGGAGCTGGTGAAGATGAAGGTTGGAACTCATCCCGAGCCATGATGTCATGTCCACTGTGCCTCACAGGCGAGTTTGTATGTTGGAGGTCAGGATCTGTTCACAGTGGGCACCGTGTTCACAGGATCACATATATGATACACAAAAATATGACAATTACTGTGCGTGTGAATTATGTTTTAATAATTAGATAATTACCTCAGGTTTGAATGAGCCACACCAGAGGAGCTGAGTCCTTGAGCGTGTTCACTGGCTGCAGCAAATTGAGACTTCTGTGAAAGTGGGACATCGAGGACATTTACATTATTAAAACAGCAACGTGACCTTCTGTGAAGCTTGTAGCCTAATATTGTGTGACAAGAAGAGAAATAACATCATTATATTAGTGAGTGGCTTCACCTGTTCATTAATCAGTGTCAGTATTGCAGGTCACGTGACACTAACTGGCTTCTTTCCTGCCGGTGAATTTAATAATGCTCTGTGTCTGAACAAGGACAAAACTCAGTGATGGACTTCAGTCCTCAGAGTAACCAAAAATGAAGCAATGACTGACTAATCATTGTTCTAATGATGGCACTGGCCTCTTGTCACCTGCACACTAGAGGGTCAGAAGACCTCTGTGATCTCACAATGGTTTGGTGACTTAACATGCACAGCATAGTAAAGGTCAAAGGTCACGTGATTGCTGCTTTATGTTGTCAAAGTGATCTAACAACCTTCAGGTCACTTCAACCCTTTGTATGCTAATGAGCCTGTGCATGAATTTGAGAGGCTGGATGTGGAAGGTGCTATTGCTTGAGTCTAAATCACATCCACTCATTGTTTACATGCATGCGTACGTCACATACGTTCAGACGCAGACACAGATCACCAGCTGTGTTTCAGGAAAAAGGTAAAGCTACATTAACTGAAACATGCAGCCATAGAAACATCTGCTAAAGCTCAAACACTGCAGTAATGGAATTAACCTCACTGCAGACTAGAACAACGTCATCTCACTAAAATGACTACATTTATTGAAAGGGAACCAAAAAAAGAGGGTGAAGGAAAGAAAGCACAGTACCCAGTCTAAGTCTAGAATCCAGCATCAGGTTGGGATTAGTCCATGTCTGTCATCTGTTTAAAACCAACACTTCATACATTGAGTGCCTTTTCTTTTTTAACATCTTTCAGCCAGTTCCTCTGTAAAAGCTCACAGTAGTTCAGCGTTAGCGCTACGCTAAGGTCTCACCTGAAGGTATCAAACACAGAAGCTATAAACGTGGAAAAAAAGAGACTAGAGACTTTAAGACTGAAATTACCGGTGCGTCATATGAATAAGCTCCAGACCCGTCAGCCATGATGCAAACAGTTTCTCCTGAAACACGGATCAAGCAGACAGTTCACCTCCATAATCACACAGCAGCAGGAGCAGCATGAGGGGGCCTCCAGGTGTCAAGGGAAATGAAATGAAGAAATTGAGGCGGGTGAAATCGATGAAGAGTCCCTGTCATTACTGACACACACGCACGCACGCACGCACGCACGCACGCACGCACGCACGCACGCACGCACGCACGCACGCACGCACGCACGCACACACACACTGCTAGCAGCCTTCTCTCTGTTGATGGATATTTACTTCTGTTCTATCTGAACACAATATTGGTGCTGGTTTCTGTGTGTTAATATTAATGATATCAGATGGATCTCCTCGTGCAATTTATCAGTCTATTGAAATGACAGTTTTAGACACTTGGCTGCTTGGTGGAATCTGTGTGTTTAGGTTTTGTCAGCTTTGTGCAGCTTCGGCCTGAGCTCTGGAGTGAAATCACCTCTGCCACGTCTAGTCCTCGCTCATCATCGACATTCGAACATTTAAGTGACTTCACAGTTCTGTCCACATCCATCGTGCTCAGCCAAAAAGATCCAGCGACTCCACAGTCATTATCAGCGTCCGCTGTGTTTCCATGGAGACAAAATCCCATTTCACTTGCTCACAGAAACCATCACAGCCCCACTGTCCACAGCAACTCTGCCAATCATGGCTCCTGTGAGCAAAATGCCATGACATCAGTGAGAAAAACACACTGTCTTCAGGAGCTCAAATCCTGGTTTCATGCTTGTAGTTTAAAAACGGTAACTATATGAAGCAGATGTTATCTCTCCACCTTTGCTTCACATTTAACACACTGTGGTTTAGTGCAAGGACAGCTTGTGTTTTAATGGCTTAAATGTACATGATCACTGTCACTAATAAATAATGTGCCACTGCTACAGTCCTTCATACAGGACAAGGTTCAGCTCCTCAGCTCTTCTTTGTTGGAAATAGACAAAAGAAGACACGTGTTTCCACAGCATGGATGTGTGTGGACACACCTATGCCATGTGTAATGGCTGGAAACAGAAGGAACATCCCATAATGAACTGTCTGCGGATTCCATTCTTTTGGTCACCTGCTTTTTAAACCTACCTCTCTCATCCAAATTGCTGTCACGTCTTCCTGCCTCATTACTGAACTGTACTCATCACTCATTCATTTTCTCTTTGAACTTTGCTCTGTATGATTTATTCATCCACCTCTACTTTTCCTCCCACCTTGTTTCCCCAGTCGAGAGTTGTGATTAATTGTGTCTCCCAGTGGAGGTCCTTGATAAAGATTTCATTAGGCTTTACTGAAGCTCGAGTGGGTTCATCAAGTTTAGATGATTGTTCCCTCCTTCTTGATTCTAAATAGACCCAAGTCAAAAGATGAAGGGCAGTTGGTGTGTACTGAGGCAGGCAACAGGATTAAGGATCATGTCTGAAGACTGGAACTGAGGATACCACAGCGTCCTTTGACCTGTTGGGCATGACTCTTCTCTAACACAGAGGGCCAACAGGAAGACTGGGGAAGGATTAGTGACGATAACTCAAACCTCAAACAAGAAAGACGTCCTGGAGCAAACAAACATTTCATTTGATCGCCATGTCAATATGTTGAAGTGTCCTGCTCCTGGCATCTGCATCAGTTTGTAAATGTGAGAGTGCATGGGTGAATGAGATGTTAGTGTAAAGCGGTTTGGACACCCTGAAAGGGAAAACAGATAATCAGGTAAATGTGCCAGGGAGGATGATATCCTATGAGGGAAGGATGACAGTGATTGGGCTTTTAGCTAAAGGCCATCCATCCATCCATCCATCCATCCATCCATCCATCCATCCATCCATCCATCCATCCATCCATCCATCCATCCATCCATCCATCCATCCATCCATCCATCCACCCACCAGCAGCTCTGTGTCTAAAAAGACAGGTTCCTATAAAAAAGATGACAATGTTATTTTACAATAGGGAACATAATCAGTGACTGGGTTATGTTTCAAATTTTATTGTAACAACTTTCTTCATGATCGGCAGTAGTATGGAGAGAGAGAGTCCATCTGAAAACTCTGTGACTGATTGTTTCTCTGCTCGTCATGGTTTTGTCATGGATCATATGTTTAAATGTGGTTTGTTTTTTCATTTCTGGTTTATTATGGTATTCCCTGTTTTTATTCCTGTCTTAGTCCTTGTTTTTCTTATCTTGTTACGTGAGTCACCAGCCTCAGTTTTCACCATGTTCAGTGTTGCATGAACTCACCTTAGTCCAGTGTTCGTTTGATTAGCCAACCTGTATATTATCCAAGCCTTGTCCCTGTCTGGATCTTCGCTGCAACGTTCTTTTATTACTGGATTTCTGCCTGCTGATGAGTGATTTTGTAATAAAAAACTCTTTTATATTAAGTCTGTTTCTGAGCTGCGCATTTGGGTCCTGGTTCCCACATGTCCCTGATTTTTTATTCGTTCTCAGGCCTCTGTAGGTTTTACTGCACTCTATCTGTATATTACACACTTTTGTTTATTTATTATTTTTACTTTTTTGAACTTGAAATTCATGCGGAAACCCTTTGTTTCAACATGTTGAGTTCTGTTAACATAGGATATCAACTGTATTTAATTGTAAGAAGAAATCAGTAGATCAGTAGTTTGACTGTAGTTGTGTGGAGTAAGTATTTTAAGTTAGGAGGAGTTATTACTAATTAATAACTATAAATCCTTTTTTCATCATATGTCACACTGCTCAACCCATGATGTCGAGGCCCTGACTTGACCCGTCCCTTCCCCAGTAAGCTCAGTGAATCCCCACATTCAAACCTGTAGTAAATCAGCTGTGTCTCATCCGCACAGACCTCATAATAGTTTAAACCACGGGCTTGACAGCAATCTGTAATGATAGTTGGCCCAACCACAGTCTGAATATTGGAGTTAGCTTCTCTCCTCCATCCAGCTGTGATTCATTCTGATGTCATCTGTTGCTTGTGGATCACAACATCCAGCGTGAGCATATGGTCTTTATTAGTAATACCACGTTTAAACCTGTAAAGCCCACACCAGAAATTTATATTTTTTTTAAACTTTCTGAAAAAACAACAAAAAATCTCAAATATCAGTTTATTTTTAATTTGTATCATATGAGATACATCAAATCACAATGCTAAAAAATGTGTTCCTGAAAACCCCCTGGTTAATCATTTGCTGCAACCTGGAGCAAGTATCTAATTGTATACATTGGGTATCTGAAGAAAAACAGTCTCACACTGATGCTGTAAAAGGCTTAAAAAATAATTTATCATATATGATATGTTTGCCGTTACAGGGCTAGTAGCCCTATAACGGCAAACATATCATATATGTTTCTGCTACAGTAGAAACTGCAGACCTGCAGCGAATAACTGATGGCATTAGAAGTAAAGATGATGATACTGGTGCATGTTGCCAAATATTTTTCTGCTCAGTGCAAAACCATGTTTCATTTACTTCACTGAATCATTTTCCCTTAGTATTTATTTTAAAGCCAACATAGATGTCAGCACCGAACAGAGCATCGGATGGTGTGATGGGGTGAGAACTTGACAACATGAATCTCTGTTCCCATCTACGCCTCAGCGAGGTTGGCGGTGAGTACTAGTGGTGTTGGCGTCGACGTCTGCTAGCTTGGTTTCAGCTAATCTAAAGGTACCTTGCTCTTGCAGTCAGCTCACACAGCAACACACACTTCTGACACCATGTTATGCTTCTGTCTAGTACGATACCCTTGTCACCTTGACGTGGGTTATAAGGCATTCTCTCTGGGGGAACAAATACACTTAGAGACAAGGCTGTGGATCAGGTCCGGTCTTTACTGTCATTCCTTAACTCTACATTCAAGTACATTCGCCACTCTCTTGTGCCCTCAGTGGCCCACACCATTATTGCACACACAGGTCAGTATAGTCGAGCACTGACTGCTCGCTCTGATCTATCACAATTGTGATTCTGTGTTATCCACACTTTCCCCTCGTTAATGGTAGAGACTGAGGTTCACGCAGTTCACACCTTCACTTTTCTGTCAGGAACATGAACGTTTGATTGCTTTTGGACATTTTTAGTGAAGACTGGACCAAATCTTTGTACCTTGTCAGCAGAACAAAATTATGAAGCAAGTTGATTTAGTGATTTAGTCTTGAGTTTTGAAATCAATTAGCTGCTCATGTTGTCATGACGATGATGCTCAGACTGTAGATGTGCAGCACTGGAGTCAGCAGAGCTTCATGGTGTCTCTGTCATCAGTGACTCTTGTTGATCAAGGTTTTCCTCTTGCTGTCACCATCGTTGTTGTGAATCAGCAACAAACCGCACCAGCCCAACGTGAAGTTCTTCACTGATGGGATGACTACGCTGGTTTATGATGCTCAGCTGGAAGTAAATCCTTAGTATTTGATTATCCTGCTGACTTTTCACATTACAGCTTGTCAGCAGAGATTAAACGCTCCCATATTCACAGAGCCTTTCAAGTCATCTATCTCTGCTTGTCCTTGAGCGGCTCCTTCCTTGTCAACTACATAAATCTTATGCACCATGCTGCTCATACGCCACCACACACAGCACAATGTCATGCAGAGTCATTTGAAGTTCCTTCTTACTGTATGTGAGGTGGCAACTGCAGAACCGCAGTGCACATTTCAAAGGATGGTTTTGATTAAAATTTAGTTCAAAACTACCTCGAAGAAGCGGGTTACACTTTTACCAAAGCAATATGTTTATAGCGTTAGGATTTAATGATACGAAAAAAACTAAATCTGTCCCATCTTCCACCCGGGGTATGTGGATCTGTGACCTGGGTGGTCTCTTTTTTGCTGACCCCCACCAATTGCTGGCCTTGTGCTGCGGGCCCGGTGTGGTGCCAGGGGATATGGTCGGTCTGATGGGGTAGGCCCTGCTCCCCTCGTGTAGGGGTGGTGGACTTGGGGTGGGGCCCCACTCTGGGCGTAGGGGCATCTCCTGGTGGGCTCCCTAAGGACCGTGGGTCCTCGGGCTCCATTCTCTCAGGCCGGCCCTCTGACTAGGGGGAGTGGAGGACAGCGTTGACCCACGGTGGCCCACTCTGACCTCGGATGCTGTCTCTGTGGCTGCTGCAGCTCTGCCAGGGGGGCTCTGTGTGGGCGGCTTGGGTCGCAACACCTGCCCTCCTGGAAATGAAGGCGTGTGGGCTCCCTGGCTGCTAGAGTACTCCCCTCCGCTCATTGGCTGGGTGTAGTGGCCGAGCTCCTCACATCACCCTGACTTTCACAAGTGGCATTGGTCATGCACCAACGTCTGCCTCACCCTTTGGGTGAACAATGCTAAGCTACAGCTTTACTAACCTTGTAGTGGTTAGTAAACCTGAGCTAAAAAACAGGATTTCGAAACCTAACTGTAAGTATTACTGATACTTATCACTACCAATATCAATAATGTGTAAATATGGAAATTGTGATGGTGTATGTCATAGCTATTATTAAGTGGTATGAGATATGTATAACAATGCATATGTGTATGTATATGATATATGTATATGTTTGTATGAGTATGTGCACATACCTTAACACTATTATGGACATTAGTATTAATCTCCAAGGTAAACCACAGTACAGCAGTTGTTTTGTTATGAATGTGTCAGCCTAAGGTACATCCCTATTTATTTAGTTTGCTTAACTGATTTGCTTGGTTTCAGCAGCTGGTTGCACCCCCACCCATCCACCCCCCCATCCCGCACACACACCCCAAAGCAAAAACTCAACCTGTCCACCAACACAGCAACATCACACATATTTAAGATTGACTAGAAAGAAAATAAAAAGATCAAAGGGGAATAAAGAAAAGTAATGCGATGCAAAAAGAAAGGTGAAACAAGTTTTGAAGATACAAGGGATCCAAATTCAACTAAGGGTTCACTGATTAGAGCTTCTAACTATTTGATTTGGAATAATTCTAAATTTGAGTTAACTATACTCTTCTCTTTTCATCAAGCTCAAAGTTCCATCACAATATAACACAATACACGTTTAACGATCACTTTGGCACTCATTTAAGCATAGAAATCAGAATAGGTAAACGGCAAAATAATAGCTTAGGATTATTAAGGCTTTATGTCCTTTAAAACACTGTAACAAGTTAAATGTTATGTAATGTGTCACTGTCTAACACTAAGTAAAAACAATAAAACATACACATATAACCATCAGAATCAAAATCACAAATTATAAATGGCCTAATCTAAACATCACTAACTAAACGATTGTAGCATATACAATACATACACATTACAGTACATTGTATTATGTACAACACAATAATGACGTTGGTAACAACGTGGGAAAAGGTCCTATAAACCTGGTCGCCGATTTATGACTCTCAGCCCTCAAAGGAATGTCTCTGGTATCCGGAAGCGTTGCAACACCACCTTCAAAGTGCGTCCAGTTCCCAGTTGCACCACTAGGTGGGAGTTATGACACAAATGAAGCACCTGCATCCTGAATCTCTGAGGGACAAAGAGACAAGGGACAAGCGAGATGGAGCTGCATTACCTTGGTGGGTGGAGGCAATCTGCCTCTCGAGCTCCAGTAGACTGGCTCTCAACTGCACGGTTGCCAGAATGTAGTCGGGAAAAAGTGTCAGCCTTGTTATTTTTTGTAATGAGCCTGAAAGACAAGGTTAATGAAAATCTCTCAAAGAAAATTACCAACCTGGCTTGTCTGGAGTTCAACATCTTGGCCAATCTTACTGTAGGTATTGCAGGTATTGTTGTCTGTGAGTACAATAAATGATATTCAGATCCCTCCAGCCAGTGTTTCCATCCCTCCAGGGCCAACTTTACTTTAAGCAGTTCTCTGTTGGCATCGGAATTTATCTCCAAGGAGAAGAGCTTCCTTGACAAGAAAGCACATGGATGTTCCTTGGAGTCCTTACTGGATCTCTGAGAGAGGACGCCGCTGTCCAAGGCATCCACTTCCTCTATAAATGGTAGCTCTGGGTATGGCAAAGTGAGTATAGACGCTGAGATGTTCGACGACTGCTGCACAGGAGGAGACCAGCAGAACTGGACCTTAGATAATGTAGTCGGATGCAACGATGCTGCCACAGTACTGTAACCCTTAATGAAGCAGCGGTATGAGGTCATTGCAGGGTGCAGAAAATGGCCAAGCCTAAAAACCTCCAAAGCTGCTTCCTGCTGGTAGGTACTGGCCACTCTCTTACTGCTTCTACCTTATCTCTAATTCAAACAAGGTGGTAAGTATTCCTCAGGTCTAGACAAGTGAAAATAGCAGCTCCCTTTAACACTACCCCATCCCTTTTATCTACAAAAAAGAACCCTGCCCCTGATGTGGATGCTCGGATCAGACCAGTGGCCAGGTCCACAGAGTTGACGCCCCCCTATCTTCATCTATCTTTGGTATGGCTGATCATAAACAGGAAGCATGACAAAACTAAATCCAATCCAGTACCTTACCAGTAGTCCAGTCCGTCTGAAGAGTGTGGTGCTGCAGCCACGGAATGCCTAAAACTAAAGGAGGGTCAGCAACATCCACAACGACAAATACTGAAATAGTGATTTTCTGAAGTAATTATCTAAAGTGATCACCTTTATGTGACAAAGTCCCATTCAATGATCTCATGAATGATCTTTTTTACTGAAGATACCACACCAGAAGTGAAAATAGGCATAACAAAAAAAGAGACCCAGAAAAGGGTCACAGAACTGCTGTCATCAGAGGGTTCCTGTGGTTGGGTTCCCTCATACATGGGGTCAAACTAAAAGACCACAAAGTAAGGTCAAAGGTCATGTTTTAGTTTCTGTCACAACGAAATATCCCTTTAAGTAATAAAAATATTACAGGGACGTGGAGGTGTTTCCAGGGTTTCACAGCTGGAAGCGTTTCAACAGGTTTTATGAGTTGGTTGTTTAACCTGAACATCCTCAACCTTTATGTTCACCAGTGAACAAGCCCACTTCACCTCCGCTACAGTACATGCTGCTGTGCATTAGAAGAGACAAATGTTTTCTCAGTGTTTCCTTTTTTAAGAGATGGACGTGTTAGAGCTACATCAGATGATGCATGTCTGCCAGTCGCCATCTAGAGGTCAGCTAAACACAATTAAGCCAGGACATGGGGGCATCCACCTTTGTCAGATTATTATAAACAGCATCAGCATTGCTTAGTAAGGGTATACAGTAATCTCAGACTCCAACTAATGCACCTACAGTGTGATGATGATGAAGATAAGACTGAATCTAACACATCTGTGTACTGCAGTTGGAGGCCTGGTAAATCTCTGATGAGACAGCAGTTCTTTCAGTCCCCGTACTGAGTAATTTATTCTATTGAACACTCTTTTGTCTGGTTTCATCAGGTTAGAATCACAGCTACTAATCTGTGGCATCCAGCTCCAGGACAGGTTGAATGAATGCTTGCATTTCAGTCCTGACTGATTGTACCTGGACCTTAAACACATTTAGCATCACAGGACTGATTAACGGCAGGATGTTTTTATTGGGAGACAAATATAAAACACAACAGCAGAAAACTCCTACAAACACAAAAGTCATTTTCTCTATGGCATTTAGTACTGAAACAAGAATTCCCTTCAAAATCATAATGAACTATGAAGAACATTGTGTGTCTATGTTATTCCAAGAAATCAAAGTATCTACAAACCATTCTTGCATTAATGTGGCATCTACCACTAAATCAACCACTAAAAAGAGGAACCTTCCGTTGGTACTGAGCTGTGCTCTAATCCTGTTCTCCCCTCTATACTTTCCCTTTTGAATCATCGTTGGGCTCTAGGCTGCTGATTCAGTGGCACTTGCCTCCAGCTGGGGATCGTCACTTCTCCTCAGAGGGCTGGTCGACCTATTGCAGAGCGGGAAAGGAGGGGAAAGGACTTTAGGAGCTTCAGGAGATTAGATTCTTAAAAGCTCACCTAAGTATGGGGGGGGGGCAAATTGTAGAGTGGCAGGAGGGCTAATCCACCGTGGATTAGCCTTGGTGGATTCTGGGAAGTGAACTGGTAACACACAACAGATCAGTGGGGGTGTAGGTACAGTTTACGTGAATGTTTAAAAATAGGCCCAGAAAGTCCCAGTCAGACACACACACACACACACACACACACACACACACACACACACACACACACACACACACACACACACACACACACACACACACACACACACACACACACACACACAGGGCTAGGTAGAACCACGTCACATTACCTACCTGTATTTTGTGGCCCTAGGCTCATGGCCCCTGGCCTGACTGGAGGCTGGACCTCTGGAGGAAAGCCCAGGCCTCTGCTCTGACCGGGTGCGGCGGGTAGGGCTGTCCCTGGCTTTTGTGGGTATCCTGCCACGACACGCCTCCCCCCACGGTCTGGAAAGCTCACAACTCACAGGAGAGATGCTGGTCTGAGATTTCATGAACTCATTTTGACAAAAGACTGAACGGGCATCTCGAAAGGAGACCAATGGGACGATCTCTTCAGTGCTATGATCTGAAGCCCGTATTACTGTCCTGGGAGAGCTTGGGCGAGATGAGGGCCTAGAGGTTGACTGAGGTCTGAACACAGGAGGGCTTGGAAATCTGTGGCACACAGTTGGACAAGATGGCGGTAGACGAACTCTGGAGACGGGTGGTGCTGTCACAGGCAGGCACGAGATCTGTTCACCCTCATTGAAGTCAATGCTTTCACACCTTGGGCCCATCTTAGCTTGCAGGGGTCTAGGGCCTATATTTCGTTTAGCTGAACATTCTGCTGCGTTGCGAAGGCAAATAATCTTACGAGCCTGTTGATAGAGAGCTGTCTCCATTTCTGGGTCCAGGTCATTTTCTGTTTGCTGTTCTTCAAGCTCAGACCCTGCAACAGCACCCTGCCTGAGGGGATGGGAGGGGGGTATACTTGGCCTCACACTGGCTCGGTTTGGCAGCACTTCCACATTCTGAAAAGATGTCTTTAGACGGTGGGCAGCGCCAGTCCTATGGGGAATCATTGGGAGAGTTCGACCTGAATGTTCCTGCAGCCCATCGCTGTTTCCTGGCATTCCATCGGTACTTTGGAATGAGTTATCCATCAGAACCTCTGGGGGAGGAGGTGGCAGGCTCTCACTATCAGAGTCATATCTGCTGTCAGGCCAGCTGTTGTTGTTATTATTGCCATTAATGACTAAGCCTCCTGTGTCAGATAAGACAAGAATCTCACTTTTCATGGACCTTTTAATATGAGGTGGGAGGTTAGCAAGGCTCTGCCCTGGTCTACCATCAACCCCTTGGCTGAAGGCATTGATCAGTCGTCTGACAGATGGTTGCTTTGGTGGTTGGGGTGCTAATGCTGGTAAAGAACAAGATGACTGTGCTTTTTGTGCACCTGCTGAGCCACATAATGAGTGTCGTCTTAGTCCAGCTCTGTGCCTATAAAGGTGAGGTGCGGATACGTCTTTGTTTTCTTGGATCATCTTTGATCTTTGATCTTTCTTTGTCAGTCTCTGGTCTAAGTCTCTCTGGCTCGTTTGCAGATCCATTACTATGATGGGTGAAGAGTTTTCACGCTTTGCATTAATGGCTGTCAGTGGTCGTTGAACTGTAGGATGCCTGCCCTGCATGTATACATGAGGCTGACTGGGATCTGGCGGGGAAGAGTTGGACCTCTTCCTTCCAGGCCTGTCATCGTGATCATCCTCAAACTCTCCGTCATATTCATTGTCATCTTCGTCTTCATCATCTTCATCACCGCCTATCAGGTTCAGGGAATTATTGGGCACACTATCATGTGCACCATGAATTTTGGCCCCAGACCCAGTACTTCCAGATCCAGCACTTCCACGATGGTGTTGGTGCCTCTCGGACCCTGTTAGACTTTCATTTTCTCCTCCAATCCCACTGTCCTCGCTGTGCAGGGCCACATCCTCAGGGTTGGCCTTCTTCACAGCAGCCCCCTCCACCCTTGCTAGAACATGGGTCAGCCGGCGCTCTGCTGCCTGTTTAGCCTGCAGCTTCTCAAACAGCAGCTTAGAGAGTGAAGAGAAATACTCCACTGCCTCCTCAAGCGTTGCGTCTCCCAGCGTCTGGGCCGAGCCCCCAACCTGCCTCATTTTCTCTGTAGATTGTTGGAGCATTAGCTGTAATAGATCTGGTGGTGGGTCATTGGAGCCAAGTGTGTCACCACTAGGTTTAACTGACATAACAGCCGGACCTTTTATCCCAGATGGCAAAGCCATGTAGTCCCCATGCTCCTTTAACATCAGCTCCCCCTCCTCAGCTATCTCCTCCAGTGCCTGGTTGATCTCCTCAAAGCGCATGACCAAAGCAGACATCATGGGCTGGATGGACAACTGTGTCTGGGCAGCCTGGTCCAGCAGGCCCATCAGTGCCTCATACTTTGAGATGTTTGGGTTAAGGAAGCCATAGGCCGCCTGGTGAGCTCTCACCATTTGTGGGGGGAAGTCCACCTTGGTTTTAATGATGGAGGATTTCCTCTGCGTTTCGATGGACTTTCTCTTTCCTCGATTCTTCTTCCTCTTCTCCTTGCTTTCAACTGTTTGTGTTTGCACAACCTCACTGACTATGGGGTGTGTTTCAGTCTTCACTGTTTCTTCAGTCTCCTGTAGCCTTTGTGCCTCTGTGATTTGTGTCTCAGAAGCCAACTCTGGTCGTATCGGATATTCTGCAGGATATTCTTCAGTAGGTGCTGGAACTTCATTTTCTTCCTCATTAGTCTCCAAACATTTGCCCAAGTCTTTCACATGTGTAGAATCAACACTGACCTGAGTTGACTCCGCCAGCACAGGGCTTTGTGGCCCATGGCTCTCTGGCTTTGAAAATAAGTTTCCTTTGGATGGAGAGCAGCCCATTATCGCCTACAAATATGATTAAAGCAAAGATTTCCTTGAAGAGAAATGAGTCAGAGAAAATAGCAAAATCCAAAATGTAGAGTCATACATGAGGTAGTTGGACAGTGTCTCCTCGAATCTTCAGAAATGACTTTTCTGTTGTTAGTCCAGCCTCCACAGAGTAGTTTTCTTGTAATTTATGTTCTTTTGAGAAATAATTAACCGCAGATGCAGGAAAGACACAAGCTGCGAAACACCGACCAGGAGCCGCACTGACGTGTAGAAAGAGATAAGTAGGATTCTGTCCTGCCTCCTCCTTCAGCATGTACAGATGGTCACACACACACACACACACACACACACACACACACACACACACACACACACACACACACACACACACACACACACACACACACACACACACACACACACACACACAATAAGACTTTAAGCTCATCAGGTTAATCAGAGCCAAGTTTGTCAGGTGGTGTTTTTAGCTCCATCCACTGTGATGCTGCTGCTGAAGTTTACAGCTGAGAAATACCTGTTTACATGGGGACTGTGTAGATGTTACTACTGTCTCTGATTAGAGTGATGAAGGTGATTATCTTTTCTTTACGTACACCTGAAGTAAACCTCAGTGCTCATGGTTTAAACGTTCAAAGCTAATCATTGTTTAGTAAAAACATTAATAGAAACGTTTTTCTCACCTTTTACTGTACATATTTCCCAGTCCTTTGAAAATGGGGAATAAAGTTTATATATGTTATGTAGGTGGATCAACCTTAATACAGCAACATTTTACTGGGTTAGTTTATGCAGGTCAAAAAGCAGAAAGTACTGTACAGTAGTTATTTGGCTAAATTAATAAAAAAAAGATGTTTTAAAACAAAAATGAGTCAGCAAAATCAAAACTACTACACAGAACAGTATGAGCACTGGAGCCTGTCATCAAACCCTAATTCCACAAATTCGTGTCACCAGTATAAATGTCAAAACAGCTGAAGCAGGCCTGGCTGTCAGAGGTGGTGGTGGTGGAGGGTGTAATCTTAAGCATCTTCCTAATCCTTGCCTCCCATGTCCAGGTGTGTCCAGCAGCAGCAGACGGAGCAGGAGGGAGCCAAGCTGTTGACCAGCAGACCAGAAGGAGCTTAAGCTGCTGTTTGTTTGTGTGGTGGTTCTGTGTACTATGAAGGCGTCGGTATGACACTAACATGTGACGTGTGCAGGGAAGCGGTCCAGTGGACGGACACGGAGCAGGAGGGTCCAGTGGTCAGTGACTGACAATATAACAGTCTGTGGGTCTTATTACAGGAGGAGCAGCGTGTCAGTGAGCTGAGGCTGAATAAGCTCCATACTCAGGCCTCAGTGGACCCAGCCACCCACTTTACACCAGCGCCTCTGAATCACACACCTAAATCTAGGCTTTGAAGGCCAGCGGCCAGAGATTCACTGCGTCCTCACGTCACCGTGTCTGTTTGTAAGCAACCACTAATACGGCAACAGCTAAAGCAGCTCAGTCCACCTCCCTAACAGATGCACAGTACATGTATAGTAGATGCGTAGTAGATGCATTGACCTTTTCTGAAATCAGGAATTCAATTCAATTCAATTTTACTTCTATTCTATGTATGAGTTACCTTAGGGCACTTTACAAGGTTAAAGTCCTGACACAACTAAACCTTTGCTATAAATAATCTCAACAGTCATGACTGTGATCACATCAAACATTTGACCCGAAGGCCGGTGTTGTATCCCACAAAGGCATGTTACGATTCTGCTGGTGCCTTTACAGTATGTAACTGTTTCACTGAGCCATATGGTCCATAATAATAGTCACTAAAGATGGTCAGTGTTTAGTTAATTGAAACCTGGCAATGCTGAGGCAAAACCTTCATAAACCAGTAAAAGACAAAGACAAAACTGGAAATGCTCCAAAGTTACTGTAAAATGTGATCAGCACAGTAATCACAGGACACTGGAAAAAATCTGAAAGGGATCTCAGCAGGTTTTGTCATAATGACATGTCACGAATCACAACATCCTTCAAACAGACTCAGTCACATCCATGTGCTGCTGAGCATCAGCAGGCCGACGATGTGTCGCGATGCATAATGAAGTCTGGGAAAAGCACCAGCGCCTGGAGGAAACCTTCCTTAAGCAGAGTCTGATGGACCAGCCTTTAGAAAAAACAGAGTAAACCTGTCAGGAATCAGCCAATAAGAAAACCACAACCTTTGTGATGCCTTTGTATCCAACTAAAGCGTTTTTGTTTTATTGACTGTATTAATCATTAATGCCTCAGAGTCTGAGGGTGAAGCTCGGAGCCTGTCAGTCACACTGGGAGTGAATGGACTCAGTCTAGCTGTCAAACCAGACTCAGCCAGGTAGCAACCAAACAAAACAGTTTATCACCCACAACGTGTTACCTGCAGTTATCTTGTTAGCTTTCTTTAGACAGTTTGTGTAAATGCAGCCTTGTGGTGAATTTCATAATGAGTTATGGTCAAAAGATCACAGTGTAGACGGATGTTGGCCTAAACAACCTCACTGCTGGGTGGGGTCATTCCTTTAGGGGGAGAGCTTTCAGTTCTGTCAGAAACCAGAGAGCTGCTTGAGAACTATGCCTTTGCTTTGTCCACAAGATAAGCTTTGGGTGAATGCTTTGTGCTTGAACCTGCAATGAACGGTTCTACTCCGGGCTTGTAATATGTGGATATGCGCGCCCCCTGCTGGTAACAGCGGGCAAAGCACGCGGTTCCAGTGACTAGCTATCAGTGAAGCATCACAACGTACAGTAGCAGTGGAAGTATAATAAAACAAAACCACCTGTTTAGAGTCTATTCATGAGTCTATGTCTATGCTCATGGTCATAGAGGTTTCAGCTGCTCTGACTTCCACTGTTTGTCCTGGTTTAAGACCAAATAGTGTCAAAAGCTGCATTTACACACCATGTGTTTCACCACACGCATGTTCACTTTGGACCCATTGTTTAAAGCTCAGTGTGGATCTGATCATGTATTCCTTCCAAGAGGCCGCAGCTAGGAAACAGTAACATTCATTCAGTCAAAAAACGGAGGTGACGGGCTCAACCACAGCCCTGCTCTCTAATACTCACAGGCTTCACCTCGTCTGACGTCAAGGCCTTTAACCCAGGCACTAAATCTTTATTTACTGAATGGCAGTGGTGCAAGTCTATTAATGTCTTAATACAACCAGACTATTACTCACATAAACAAACACATGAATGGATTATGTTTACTGTTTATATCTTTAATGTTGCAGCTTGTTGTAACAAATGTTTACGAGCTTTGATGAGTTGAATTTTACACTCAGTCCTTAGGTTTATATTTTGGATCACTAGTCTGAAACTGACTAGTGTCATGAAACAAATGTTGTAAAGTAGTTGAGAAGTCACAACACTTGTGAAGTGGTGAAGCAAGATACAATAAAGAAATGAAGAATGGCAGTGAGCGTGTGAGTAAACACTTCCCACCACAGGCACAGTGCATGTGATAGAGGTCTCTAGTGTAAACAAAGCGAAAACAACCTCTCCCAAACAAATGGTTCAGTTCATGAAGTCAACAAAGGCAAAGTGATCATCACTGAGTTTGGCATTTATTAAAAAATAAGCTCTCATCCAATTAAATGATCTATAAGTTTGTTTTCCTTTCATTTTAGAACACAAAGCAAATGGATGGAAGCAGCCCGTCTGTGGTGTAAACGTTAGTTTATGGCTGTTTGTTCCTTAATGTCATCAGTAGCCACAGTCACAGCAGCAGATAACACTGATGAAGCAGTGCCTTCTAATCACACGCACACATACAGAACACGCAGCATGCATCGTGTAACGCCGCTGCTACAGCACCCGGTGCCGGTCCCGGTCCGGCTGGCCCACAGGCAGGCCCGGCGGCTTGAGGGAGGAGGGGATGGGCAGCTCGTGCAGGCTGTCCGGGAAGGCGGCGGGGCTCAGCTGCCTCAGCACAGTCTGCATGGCGCAGAGGACGAGCGGCGCCGGGCTCCATCCTGCCAGGTACCTGTACGTCTGCTCGCCCAGAACCTTGATCCAGCGCTCCGGATCTCTGCCCAGAGCCCCCTTCATCTTAAAGTGGACCTTCGGCATGAACATGAGCAGGTTGTCCAAGCACTGCCGCCTCTCCCCGGCGCCCAGCTCCGGACAGTCCCCGAGCTTCTCTAGGATGATGTCCAGCGGGGTCGAGCCGTGGTGGTCCCGGGCGTGCGGGGATGCTCCGTTTCCCAGCAACATGACCACCGTCTCGGGTCGCTGCAGCTCACAGGCCAAGTGTAAGGGGGTTTTGCCGTGATCGCCGTGCAAACAGCCGGCTCGGTCCGCGTAGGGAGGCGCGCTGTGAACCCTGTGCGTCTCCTGGAGGATGAGACCGAGGATGTAGCGCCGGTCGTAGCGCACGGCCATGGCCAAGTGTGGGGCGGAGGACGGGCAGCAGCAGAAGCGCTCCCCGGGCTTAGCTAGCGCCTCGGCGGCGAACCGGTTGAGCAGATACTGGGCGTACGCCTGGTGGTCATGGACTATGGCGTAGAGCAAAGCCTCAGACGGGGAGTAGTCCTCCCCCTGGTAGAACGTCTCCATGGTCCGCATGTCCTCCAGCATCCAGACCGGCTTCAGGTCCCTCACCGCCCGGTAGAAGAGCAGCGCGAAGGACTTCCGATGCCTGTCGACGCTCCGAGCCGCAGAGGACGCGGTCAGAGAGGCCATGACGCTCCGGGTAACTTCTTTCCTATCACCGCAAAAGCCGCGGAGCCATTAGCTCGTGATGGAGCCGGACTAAGCGCAGGGACGAGGGAGCGACTCACGACGAGGCTGCAGCTCCGTGAACTGACCGCTGTACGAGGACAGAGCCCTCCGCAGTGCAAAGCTACCGCGCATGCGCGGCGACGCTCCTGGAAACTTTATTGACAAACAGGTTGACCGGGTAACCATGATAACCATGGTAACCGCCGCTGAACAAACGAGACGAGTCTTCTTGAATCATATGATACTTTTTAAAATTTACGAACAATTTAATACAAATTGTGTCACGATAGAACTCTTTTAAAGTAATAAAATACTATATATATATATATATATATATATATATATATATATATATATATCTATATATATATATATATATATATATATATAGAATAGAGTGTGTGTATCTATCTATCTCTCTATCTATATCTTATATACTATCTATCTCTATATCTCTCTATATCTATCTCTCTATCTATCTATATCTATCTCTCTATCTCTATCTATCTCTATATCTCTATCTCTCTCTATCTACCACCCCCCCTCTCATTCTCACCCTCCGCGGGTGGTCTCATCCACTTTCCAAGCTCGGGTCCTCGGGAGCTTGAGGGTTCAGGGAGCTTGAGGGTTCTGCGCAGTATCCTTGCTGTTCCTAGGACTGCACTTTTCTGGACTGAGATTTCGGATGTTTTTCCAGGGATCTGTTGTAGCCACTCCTCCAGTTTGGGGGTCACAGCCCCTAGTGCTCCGATCACCACAGGCACCACTGTGGCCTTCACCTTCCAAGTCTTCTCCAGTTCTTCCCTGAGCCCTTGGTATTTCTCTAGTTTCTCATGTTCCTTTTTCCTGATGTTGCCATCGCTTGGTATTGCCACATCCACCACTACGGCTTTCCTCTGCTCTTTATCCACCACCACAATGTCTGGTTGGTTCGCCATTACCATTCTGTCAGTCTGGATCTGGAAGTCCCACAGGATCTTGGCTCGCTCGTTCTCTACCACCTTGGGAGGTGTTTCCCACTTTGATCTTGGGGTTTCCAGTCCATACTCCGCGCAGATGTTCCTGTATACTATGCCAGCCACTTGGTTATGGCGTTCCATGTATGCTTTGCCTCCCAGCATCTTACACCCTGCAGTTATGTGCTGGACCGTCTCTGGGGCCTCTTTGCACAGTCTACACCTTGGGTCTTGTCTGGTGTGGTAGATCTGGGCCTCTATGGCTCTGGTGCTCAGGGCCTGCTCCTGTGCAGCCAGGATGAGTGCCTCTGTGCTGTCCTTCAGCCCAGCCCTTTCAAGCCATTGGTAGGATTTGTTGAGATCAGCCACTTCAGTTATGTTCCGGTGGTACATCCCGTGCAAGGGCTTGTCCTCCCATGATGGTCCCTCTTCCAGCATCTCATCCTCTGTTCTCCACTGCCTGAGACATTCACTCAGCACGTCATCTGTCGGGGCCTTATCCTTGATGTACTTATGGATCTTGGATGTTTCATCCTGGATAGTGGCTCTCACGCTCACTAGTCCTCGGCCTCCTTCCTTGCGGCTAGCGTACAGTCTCAGGGTGCTGGATTTGGGGTGGAACCCTCCATGCATGGTGAGGAGCTTTCGTGTCTTAACATCTGTGGTCTGTATCTCTTCCTTTGGCCACCTTATTATTCCCGCAGGGTATCTGATCACTGGCAGAGCGTAGCTGTTTATTGCCCGGGATTTGTTCTTGCCATTGAGCTGGCTTCTTAGGACTTGCCTTACTCGTTGGAGGTATTTGGCTGTTGCCGCATTCCTTGTTGCCTGTTCAAGGTTGCCGTTTGCCTGTGGTATTCCAAGGTACTTGTAATTGTCCTCAATGTCTGCTATTGTTCCTTCTGGGAGTGAGACCCCTTCTGTGTGGATTACCTTGCCTCTCTTTGTCACCATCCTCCCACATTTTTCGAGTCCGAATGACATCCCGATGTCCGAGCTGTAGATCCTGGTGGTGTGGATCAGCGAGTCGATGTCTCGCTCACTCTTGGCGTACAGCTTGATGTCATCCATGTAGAGGAGGTGACTTATGGTGGCCCCGTTCCGGAGTCGGTATCCATAGCCAGTCTTGTTTATTATTTGGCTGAGGGGGTTCAGACCTATGCAGAACAGCAGTATATATATATATATAATATTATTCCTAATATATGATAAAACTCACTCATCATCTCTCAAGAGTTGGGCGATGCTGGAGCCAATTTTAGCTGACAATTGTGGCCCTGACAGGACACCAGCCCACCACAGGCTTCACAGACAGACAGCCACTCACACCTACACACAATTTAGACACTCCAACCAACCTAATGTCTTATAATGTGGGAGCTCATGTAGACTCTACACAGAAAGACACCCAATGACCCTGGAATCGCACCTGTTTGCTGTAAGGCCACAGTGCTAAACAGTGAGGTAAAACAAAGACATAAACAAAAATAAAACAGCATCTTGAATGGCATCATGGAAAACACATGTTGCTACAAAAGTGTTTTATCAACATTGTAAATAGTGTAAAGGGAACATAGTAAACTGAATACACAAAAGAAACACGTGATAAATAATTGCTATTATTACAATAATAGAGTATCAATCAATATCAATTTATCATGTAACACACAACATAAACTGTCAGAAAACAGACAAGTAACTAATAAATTTAGGTATTAAAAATAGACATGTAACATATAATTATTGATATTTGCTAATCAATATTGAAAATATGATTTTATGATTCAAAGTCACTAATATCAAGATATATATATAAAGTTGTAGTATTACGTCACCAATTAGGTTTGGGTGGAAGCAAGAGTTGTCTTTTAATCACAGATTAAAGCATCACAAAATGGTGAAAAGGCAGCAAAATCATGCTCACGTTGACTCAGAGAGCAAAGGAGCTGCTCTTCTCTATCTGTCATTCAACAATTGATGAGGGAGGCGCACAAACACAGCTCCCCACTAGCACAAAGTATGCAATCAAGATTCACACATTTGGGGAATTCACAAAGGTCAGACAGCTGGAGTGCAATGGCTGAGCCTCGCCCTGGGAAAATCTAATGCTTGTCACAGGTTGACAGTATAGTTTTCAAATCTCAACAAATTAAACTGACTAACAACAAATGCTGAGCTCAACTTCAGTTACTCGCTAATGATTGTGTTTACTACTATTAGTTCATACACACGGGAGCTTTCATGTTGTCTATAAACCTCCCCTGATGCAGACCGTATCTGTCAGGAATTGTCATCTTCCATTCATAAAGAGCTTCCCTGTCCTAACCGAACCTACAGCTCAAGGAGACACAACTTACATCTGTGTCTGTTTTCTTTCCAGACACTGCCTGCATCTGCTTTGTCCATTGCATTCAACTGCAGGTTTAGATTTCACATAGAATAGGGTCATTGACGTTTACATTATAACTCCAGTATGTAACACACATCCCAGCTGGCTGTAACATGAGAGCTCCTTTAACACAGACAGACATGAAAGAGCAGTGTATTTACAGTAAATTCTCCCTCCCACAACGAAGTCACTGTGAAAGCATGCAGCTCTGCTCAGACCTGTCTGCTTAGTACATACCTACGACCTGCACGTCTGCATTCTGTAGCTGTGGCTACAGTAGCAACTAACCACAGTTAAACATCTGGAGAGCATACTGTATGACTGAGCAGCATCACGGTCAGTATCTTTACTTTGATGTGTTTACAGGGTCTGTTGGTCAGTATCTCTCATTTTCCCTGTGACTCAGTCAGTAACATGGCAGTGGACGACTGCATCTCATGTAACTACCTGTGTAGTAATGAAGTCTGCTCACACTGGGGCAGCATTGACCTTCTAAACGAGGACTCATGCTGTAGACTAAGCATCTGACAATTAAACATCAACGCTTGGTTTCACACAATGATTATTTTAATTCAGTGAAGACGCTGTTTATCTGACGATGCTGTTGGCAGATCAAGCAGATGATTCCATGATCTTCTGCCTCAATATCTTGTAGCTACACAGAGTACAGCGCTCCTACTCATCAACAGGTTGATTGTCTGGTCGATACTGGCCTAAAGCACAGGACAACTAGAAAGACAGTAGCTCCAACAAATGACATGAATCCTATTTAGCATCAAAGACTGTTTGATACAATATAAAAGCCCTTTGTGCTTTAATATTACTCTTCCTTAATTGAGGAAAATAAAAAAAAACAGGTTTCTTTTGTCACAGGGAAAATATGAAAATAGGTTGAGCCTACTATCCCCTTACTTTAAATCCCCTTAATGCAGCAATGACTTTATAAACTACTTCACTAATAAAATTATCACTATTGGAGGAAATTTAATCAGAATCTTCCTCTAAATGACACAAATAAATCAATCAACCTTCAGTTTGTCTTTGTAACGTTACCTGTGCACATTAGGAGGAACCTCCTATATTGGTGATCAGCAACAAAATGTTTGTAGCAGAGTATAATAGTAAAACTGAGGAGCTTTTCCTGGTGGCTGAGAGTATGTGGTTTGTATAATGACGTCTCTGCCGAAAGCTGGAGAACCCTTTTCATTTTCACTGTAGACACCTTCAGAAGCTTCTGGTTTTTGAGTGGCTTAGTAGATGTAGAGAGATTCATGAGTGAAGGTTTAACTCACTTCACAGACTGTTGCTGTTGTTCTCAGCAGGGCAGCAATGCTGGATGGATGTTGATGCTGTTCTCTCGCATATGAGGTGAAAATAATTCTTTAGAGAAAATCTTGCCACTGAAGAAGCTTGAAGGACTACAGACCTTAATTTGTGACTCACAGTGTTCTGCTCACTAAGCTGATCACGGCTGTGAACACTTCATATTTCACATTATTAGGAAGCCTTGATTAGGGCCTCACCTCTGGCTAAGCCTTTGATTGAATTTGCATTGGAGGGCTGGTCAGTTACCCGTTTCATCTGTGGCCGTGGCCCTTTTATCCCCAGTAATTACACTCTTCTATTCTGACTGGATGAATTAAATGTCAGAAGGCTTTGAAATATGATGCAAGCGCTGCAGATCTGCATAGGGTTCGGCCTCCCTTTAACCCTCCTCCGGTGACTGTCATGTGTGGTTCCACAGGTCGCGACTGAAGCGTGTGTGATCACACACAGATCATGATCATCGGTGTTACACATCTGAAGGAACAAGCCAGTTATGTTCATCATTTGAGCAGCATAGTCCTCGGCCATCTTCTTAATGACATGATAAAGACATGTTAAATAATATACAATGAATATAGTAGTAAACAACTGTGTAACATCACAAACTACGAACTGAAATTTTGGCAGAGAGAACTACAGTCAGCTAGCAGTGAGCTGGTGAATGAATTAATTTACACCGCGGTAATAGCATTAATGTCATGTTTTTTTATACAGTTTTAAAGCAGCCAATCACAAACCTTCAAATCCTGTCTCCATGGAGATGCACTAAAACTTGATCACCACCAAAACTTCGGAGTGTTACTTATTTAATCAGATCAAAAGTTCAAGGTCATCAAATATTATTAGTTTAATTTGCTCAAAAAGAAATAAAATGTTACAGAAACTCACAAAGTTTAAGTTAGAAAAGCTTTTAATAAAAAACAAGTTTACACTACTTGACCAATTTAATTATTTCGGACATTCGGGTTTACAGTGTAGAGAACCTCCTACTCGACTTTGTTTAAATACTGTGTTGTGAGACTTGTGTTCATTCACAACAACTGTTCATCAGCATTCGCTCATCATTTTGAGGAACTTTGATGCTTGTTTGCGTCCTTGATCCTTGTGATGCACGTGGATGCTAATTCTGATTTCTGAAATTGCCTGCGTGTTCAGTACCTCAGTTTGTATTTTCACTTACCTATTGGTGTTTTGTAATTAAACTGTCTGAGCTGTTCATTAGCCTGTGGCCGGTAGCGTTTAGGTCTTTCCTTGTACTTCATTTTTCCTGGCCTGACTCTGAGTTCAAGCAGGTCAGCTTTTGTGTTCTCCCACTCCAGTGAGCAGAACTAGTGTTTCTTTTGTCTGTCCACCACACTTCTGTTTTGGTCACCTTAGGATCCCTCAGGATATAAACCCCCATTCACTGGTTCATCAGCGTTTGCTCGTCATTCAGAAGAATATGTCTAACTCTGCTCATGCCTTGACTCTGATCAAGCCTTTTCTTTTTTCACTTCCTGGATTGTAATCAATGATAATCTCAGGATGTGAATTTGGGAGTGTGGGTCCTCTTGTGTATCAAGTTAAAGGAGAATATTCTTAGAGCCAAGCTGCTTATTAAAGATAAGGAGGATTACTGGAAACTGGATACTTTACAACTATACCACTATTACTAGTTACCTGAGGACTGAAAACGTTATTCACACGTGTGACACTTTGCTCATTGACACTATTAGTTTCTCAGTTGAGCATTTTTTTACTCACCAGATGTAGAACCTTTGTTGGAGTTTTCTATTAAAGGACCTCGAGGAGAATTTTTCAGGGCTCCACTACCCAGACTGCACCTCTCAGGGAAGACTGCTCCATCTGCTTCTACTAACGACCTCATGTCAGCTGGTCCTGATTCTTCAAGGCTGGTCTCAGCTGTGGCTGCTGGCTCCACACTGCTTTCCAAGGTCTGTTACTGAAGGTTTATGTGAATGAGTCAACTGACCTAGACACTAGACTCTGATGTTCTCTTGTTTGTATGTAGCTGTAGCACTTGAAAAGGTCCAGTGTTTGTTATTGTATTGTCACGTTGCCAAGAATGTATTTTACTTTAAAACTAGTCTCATTTCCACCACCAGATGTCGCTGTTGCAGCTACAGCAGAGGCCTATAAGACACTGGTTTCCTGGTGTTTAATTCTTGATATTAAAAAAATGAACCCTACTAATGAAAAACCTACTGGGGTTTCCTTTTGATCTCCATGTCCATCTCTGTTGCTTTCATCACTCTCCATCGCCCTCAAAAGTTTTGAGTGGTTAAATAGAAGCTGTCAATTCAGTGCACAAGTGGAACTCACTCCCCAGTTGGCAGGGGCGCTGCTGGCAGTTATGGGACTGATCACTGCGTCCTATGTTGCCTGGTTGGTGAAGTTGGTTAAAGTTGTGAGTTTAAATCTAGCTGTGTCATAAACTAGCAGAGTCTATAAGCAGGGGTGTCAAACTGATGCCATCGAGAACCGCTGCCCTGCTGGTTTTCCAACTCTCCCTGTCCCAGCTTCTATTGATTACCTGTGTTCAGTCAATGACAAGCTGGAAAAGCCAACTGACTCACCTGATCAAGGTAATCAGCAGAGAGAGCTGGAAAACCAGCAGAACCACCAGCCCTCGAGTACCAGAGCTCGACACGTGGTCTATAGGATCCAGATCGACAGAACCATGCAGTAAATGAGGGGTTGAATTTAACAGGAGAGGCAGAAATAAGCAGTAATTTAGTCCTAGTTAATTCTTTCATAGATAAATTCATGATACCTCATATTATTGATAATAATGTTATTATTAATAAAGCTGGTCTCTGTGGGCCCCTCAAAGTTCGTGGGCCCTAATTTACCCACCCCACGCCAACGGCGCTCGTGCCAGTTCGTCTCAGCTCGTGATAGACCTACAACGTTCTCTCCTGACAGTGCAAAACACAGGCAGCAGCTCGTAACTGTGCTCAAACTTCACAGCTCGAGCTAAAAAAAATAAACGGTTAAATATATTTCTTACTCAGTCCTCATTCCACCGTTCTGTCCTGGCTGTTTTTTTCTGGTCTGTCCTGAAGCTAGTTTCCAGCTCCTTTGAACGTATGAAATCCATAACTGATCAGTAGAATCCATAACTTCATCCAAGAGGAAATCGGTGACGGTTGATGCATTGCAGTACAGATATTCAGTTGTGCTTCTAGTTTCGCAGAGACACAACGCATGTGGCAGTCTGTTGCAGGATGTCAGCTTTTGGCTCTGCCCGGCGCTGGATCCGGGCCCTCTGCTGCGGGTGCCGGTTCCTTAAAGGCATCCTCGTCCCTGTAAGCATACGCGAGGAAAAACAATGGCCCCCGTCTGTGGGCGCAGGGGCATCTCCTGAGGGCTCCCTACAGACCGTGGGTCCTCGGGCTCCACTCTTTCAGGCCGGCCCTCCCACTGGGGGGAGTGTTTGCCCCTGGTTCTCATGGGGCGGACAGCGTTGACCCCCGGTGGCCCACTCTGGCCTCGGGTGCTATCTCTGTGGCTGCTGCAGCTCTGCCTGGGGGGCTCTGTGTGGGCGGCTTGGGTCGCAACACCTGCCCTCCTGGAACTGAAGGTGTGTGGGCTCCCTGGCTGCTAGGATTCTTTCCTCTGCTTGTTGGATGGGCGTAGTGGCCGAGCTCCTCACATCACCCTGGCTTTCACAAGTGACACCAACATCTGCCTCACCCTTTGGGTGAACAATGTTAAGCTACAGCTTTACTAACCTTGTAGTGGGACACTCAACACCTGAGCTGATAAACAGGCTTCCTAAACTTAGCTGTAAGTGCTACTTTTACTTATTATTATCACTATCAATGATGTTTGATTATGGTAGTTGTAAAGTTGCACAGTATGTCACGGCTACTATTGAAGTATTATGTGAATATGTATAATAATGCGTGTATGTATATGATCAGTGAATATGTATGTATGTATGTGTATGAGTGTATTCACATACCTTAACACTATTATTAGTATTATTATTAATGTAAGAGTTAACCACAGTACAACAGTTGTTTAGTTATGATTGTGTTTGCCTAAGGTACATCCTTAATTATTTATTTTGTGCCTATTGTTGTGCTTCATTAATTTGTTTGCTTTCAGTAGCTGGTTGCACCCAAAAAAACCCAAAAAGAAAGGCAATTCAAGCATTTTATTAATTTTAAATTGACGTAGTCTAACTCAACAACTTCGGCTCCAGTCATTTTTCCTCTTAGAAAGAAGCAGAGAAGCAGCTCCGTTTCCTCGTTCCCCGCTGATGTTCTCACGTGATCCAGGCCTGCCTCACTAAGCCATAACAAACTCAGGCCACAACATTTCATAGTGGGACGACGAACCTGATACAAGAGCTCTGGTGACTGGATCTGGCGGACTTTCTAGTTACTGTACTTTTAGGTATCTAGAGGTTAATAACAAGTGCTTTTTTTCTCTTGCCCAAATTCAAACTCTTTATTATTATTATTGTATTATTAATTAATGGCATTGATGTTTATTTATCTATTAATTTAAAGTTCCAATTTCACTCCTCAAACACACATTAATTGACATTTTTTTATCTGTACATTTGTTGCAAGTTGTTTCATGTGTTTCACTGACAAAAACTCATAACCTTAGACTGATTTGGTTTTATCAAGGTAAAATAATAATTATTGATAATAATAATTATTAATTTATTAAAGTACTATCTGGTGTTTAAATTAGATTAATTAAACCTTGGTTCCAGCTTTAAAAAGAACCTGGTGCCCCAACTTCAAGAAATATTAATGTTTGTGCATTAATATTAAATTATTAATTTGAAGCCGCTACATCACCGGTTCCTTGTGGGTCTTTCTTTTCTGTGTGTACTATTAAATATCATTGATTGCACAGAGCAGTTTGTGCATTTGCGTTTGTGTGATTTTCTGTCTTTCCAAGAACAAAGACAAAAGAGAAACATTTTTTTGTTTTTATCTTAGTAGCAAAAACAACAAAAGTGACCACACAAAAGTCTTTTACAGCTCCAGGTAAAAACTGCACAGTTGCACTTGAACAACAACTGTGACACATTTCAACCAGATTATGGTACAAAAGTCCAATATACAGAGACACTGTACACGCAGACATATCAGAACCACCACGAAGGTCATTCAAACAACACAAGTAGTGACTGGACCCACGGCTCCCGTGGGTCAGACCCTATAAACACAAGGCCGGAGCCTGAGAAGAACAGAGTGAGTGACGTCAACCATTAGAGACTGATCCAGAACGAGCCAAATGTGTTTGGAATGGGACATTTCTATCAGCTTTAAGTTTCAGAATATAAAAAACTGGGTTTTTACAGCGGTTTAAAAGTTCAGAAGCGCCTCCTGATGCAAGGTTAGTCATTTAAAAGGCTGGGTTATTGTTAGCAAACACAGCCGAGACCTCAAACTAAAGGGCAAATACATGTACAGTAGCTGATAGGCAAAATAACATGTACATTTCCAAAAAATTGCTCTTCCTCAAAGTGTCTTATTTCTTACACCTAAGTTTGATTTTGTGGAGTCGCCCCCTGTAGTGGTGAGTGACTCCGGCTAGAGCCGTCGTGCAGGTTCAGCTGGTGCTGCTGCCTGAGGCCAGTGGATCAAGTGGACCGGACCGCGGGACACATGCTCAGCCGTCCTGGTCCCGTTGGCTTCATCACTATCATGATGCAGCAACCAGATAACAAACGTTGGATCCGTAACAAAAGATGTGTTCGTATAAAAATAACTTTAAATTAAACCTAAACATTTATTGTGCTACTTAACCAAACTAATCCTACATGTACGAACTAAACAGGCTTCATTGTCTTTAACGTTTTACCTATTGCACCAGTTTCCTCCTCAGTAATTTGGCATTATTTAAGCTAACTGAGTCCTCACATACAGTACAGCCATAGTTTAGGAGACGATGGAAACCTACTTTATGCAGTCACATGTCAAAGAATCATGGAGGGACCCCTCAAATATATAATATATACTCTGTATAGAAAGTAAATGTATTCACGATTGTATGTAATGTATTCAAGCCTGTGAATAAATCTTCTTAAAATCTTAAATCATTTTATATTGTATATATACTGTATATGTATGTATACAGCATATACATATATATATATATACACACTGCACCACTCAGTCAGTGGACAAACTGTGAAATAGTGGAATAAAGCAGAGCTCATTTTACAGTAAACGACTTGATGTGGAGCCTCTGGTCCTCAAACAGAGGCGTGTTTGTGACCAGCAGAGTGAAGCGAACAGAACCTGTGACCTGTCACTCTGTTGCACCCCTTCATCTGTTCTGATCCGCCTCTATACAAAGAGGGAGGCAAAGCACACCCGCGGTCTCATCCCTCAGGTCTGGGTGACCAGTCTCTTGAGTGAGTCTGGGATGGAGATGGACGTGTTGCATGCAGAACACCTGCTCCTTGACCTAGCTAGCTGGACCCTCCTCCCTAAACAGTACTCTCCATCACCCAGTCTGCGCTGTCTATGGTTCCCTTGCTTCCTCCTGAGTCGCCCTCCTCCTCACACTGCAGCAGCATACCGTTCACAGAGAGGCTCCTCTTAGTCCAGATGCTGCTGATCCGACGCGTTTTGTTGCACAGCTGCGTGGCACCGCCGCCCGTCACGTCTCCCATGTCGAAGGACTGGCTCCGCCTTGGCTTGGAGTCCAGAGGCAGCATGAGGAGCCGGCTGAGGCTGGAGTCCAGCGTCCGGCCCAGCAGCGGCTCCTTGTCGGTGTGGGGCTTGGCTGCTGCTGTCGCACTGCTGCTAGAGGGTGCTGGGTCTCGGGCGCCATGCGCTCCTCGTAGCTCCAATGAGGTGAACGCCCCAAGGAGATGGTCTAGGTTGGCCCGGGGTTTGGACTGGGCTGACCTCCAAATGCTGGCTAGTGTGCTGTTGGGGCTGTACGAGACCTCACCCGAGCCTGAAGAAGAGGAAGAAGAGGTGAGGCTGCTTTGGAGGGAACCACACTTGAACTCCACCACTTCATCCTGCAGAGTCACTTTGGCCTTGACCTTGGACTCAGGCTGCAGCGGAGGTTGAGGCTGAGACTGGGGCATGAGAAGTCCATTCTGCCCCAGTCGCCCACCGTTGGTCTGAGAGTGCGTGTCACTGACGCTGGTCAGCTTCCCCAAGGGAGCTTCATTATCCGCCGCTTTGTAGCGAACCATGAGGATGACAATAAACACGAGCAGAGTGGCCACGATGATGCCCCCGACCACCAGAATCATGGTGCCCCCCAGCAGCTGGCTGGGCAGAGACTGACACTGAGGGTAGTCGTCCTGCGTGAAGAAATGCGTGCAGCCCACGACATTGGTGGCCGTCAGCGTGGTGGCGGTGTCGTCCCAGGCGGCCAGCACACACAGGTCGTAACGGGTCCCGGACACCAGGTTGGTCACCAGGAAAGCTTTGCTGGAGGCCGGGATCATCCTGAAAAAGATGGCAAACAATGAACAAACCTCTCCCAACACATGTGGAACCGACCGATGAGTCACTTCATTCCAGTAAATGGAGACAAACTAAGTGCTGTGCTAATACAAGCTCAGTTCACCTTGATAGTTCTATTGGACTCTTTGCATTCCCCAAAGTTTTCCTCTGCGGCTGCTGCCTGAAAGCCAGCAGTAATTGGTTTTATCCTTTACAGCCATCTGTCTTGCTGCAGTGAACAGCAGCTCCGTTTGATAAAGGAGATAAATAAATAAGCCGAAACGCCAGCAGGGTCGAACAAAGACTAGAAGGTGAAGCGCGTTTGGTTCTTTTGGACTCTGGCCCAGTGGGAACCATCCACTGGTCCTGCAGCCCTGGGGGGAAGTGTCAGATGTAAAGTGTTGGGCTCTGGAGGCCTGTGACAGCAAACACGGCTACAGCACTGTGAGGAAACACTTACAGCTGCTGCTTAAGCTTCATGAGCCTTCACTTCCCTCCGGTGTCACGTTTCACCTTAGACCCATAATTATAAGCTCTTTATTATATGAGTCTGCTTCATATTGGTTCATAATGGGACAAATTATTTCTATTTTTAACACAAGAATCAGTGGAACATGAACACAGAGCTGAATGTTGAAGATTGGATATAATGGAACCCAACAACCTGCCCAAGCAGCTGTATTTTAGTCTATTGGTGACCAGTTCATTACTTTGGGTCTCCAGTCACATCCTGCTGACACGGGCGCCGTTGGTGATGCAGATGCAGTGACACCCACCTCCAGGTCATCAGGGTAGAACATCATAGAACATGTCCAACATTCTCCCTTAAAGCGCACACTATCTGACTTTGGAACTTTTGAACTCCAGATTTGTGAGTTGGGCCATTTCTGTGACATTCTGCATAAAAAGGACATTTATTCTGACATGCAGCGCAGATCAAAGAACTAGAGCCAGCAACATCCCAACGTCAGTGTTCGTCATCCCAATTAGCCATGAGCTCACACAAAAGACGCTGCTTCCAGGGAGAACGTCTTCTGCAGCAGCTCATTACATTATTGTAATTGGCTGCCTGCCATCTGAAGCAGAGTCCCTCCGTCTAGTGGTGCGTTTGCTCCTGTGTCTGCATCTAATTGATTTTAGGTTGTCTGCACGGACTGACTTCATTTCATTTCAATTCATTTGAATTCACAGGAGTAGCGTCCATAGAAACTGCCGCCCGTAGCAGCAGCAGATAAAGTTTTATTTCACGGCCTCAGGCTACAAAATGCAATTTGTGGAGTGGCCTGCTTAGTCCCAGACGATGGCAAGAGGCCAATGCATTAATCAGTAAGAGTCTTCGCTCAGCTGTAGGTTGTCAGTTACACTTTTAATATTCCACTTTCTTCATTTAATGACAAAACAAAGTGATGATTTCAGGTTTCAGGCAGTCTGAATGTAACTAATAAACACGGGTTTAAAAATGAACATCACAATGTCCCTGTTTATGTTTAATAACCAATAAAGTCTAGAAAACATATGAACAAACTTCACAAAAGAATCAGGAATTTCCTCTCCCTTCACTCAACACAATCATCGTCCTACACCTGCCTCTAGTGGTCTTTATTACAGCCACACAATCTTCCTTCAGGCTACAGGAGGAAAGTAATAGCCAGCACAGCCCACAGGATGTCAGTTTCTCCAGAGGAGATGCCACGGACAACAGATTGGCCTCGGACAGTCAGAGGGTATGAAAGCACAGTTGAAACAGAAATCTGATGGATTCTATTGAACCAATGCAGCACGAACTAGGAGTTTAAAAAGTCATCAGGACCCTGGACCACAAAGCAGAGAACATTCCCACTTTAACAGATCATTTCAGTTCAACAGTGTCCACATCCATCCAACTGATATCAGATCAGGAGCAACCAAGCTACAAGTCCAGGTAGAACCTGAGGATGACAGTGGTCTGGTCTTACTTCCCATGTGAACAGATGTTGTTAATGGTAACACCTCCAAGGCTGCCTGACTTTGTTACATGAAGTGTTGTCTAACAGCTGTACTGCTGTGACTAACATCTGTGGATAAAGGTTGTTTAACAGCCTTCTCTGGCACTGTCGTGAAGCAGTGTTGACAGGCGCCAGGTCACATGCAGTGAAGCTGCAGCTCTGAGTTGCTCTTTTACGGATGACATCAGCTTCTTCTTGCACATATGCCAGGATCATCTTCAGCAGACAATGGTGTGTTAGTTAGATGGTTCGCCCCTGGCCCCAGGCCTCACATTCAGCCTCCCGACAAAGCATTTAGTTCAAGGAACAATGTGCCAATCATGGACACGGGAGCAGTGATAACATTGTGCTCCAGCTCCATTGTTGAAAGAAGAACTGCTGCACGTCTTCCTTTATTCAAACTTCCAGTACAACCCAAACTTTTGCAAGTTTCTTTGCTTAACTTGTCTGACTCAAACTTTCATGAATCGATTCACAGCTTCCAGTGGCACAGACGCTGCTCATTGAGACTCCTGTGGCTGCGTGCCGCTTGGTTTTAATCCCTCCAGATCTGATGCACTTGATGGTGTCACTTCTTAGGGCTGACATTAAGGACTGTTGGTTCAGCTACTGTTTGCTACGCCTTCAGCAGCTTAGAGCTGAGGTTCCTGCTTTACCAGCCTGATAGTAAGCACAGGAACTTCTCTGACAATCATAAGCAGCTAGAAGTCGTAGGCCTCGTATACAGACTGTGTTTAATTAAGCGTCTGCCACTTTGACTAATGGCTAAATGCTTCAAGGATCAAACAGAAACTGGCTTGTGCTTTTACAATTTGTCATCCAGCCAAAAACAGCTTTGTGCTGCTCTCTCCTTCACTCTTGGCTCTTGATGCTGACGTTCACCTGCAGAGCTTCATATTACTCTAGTACCACTGCAGTTTACCTCACACAATATATGGATCAGGTTTCTAAACAATGCCTATGCTTATTAAACCTGTACATTACCTGTCTAATGGAACAGCAGGTTTACACACATCCCATGCTTTGAAAATATCAGATTTTTAAAATATTTCTATATAGATAAATGAGCAGATGAAAGTAGATGTTCAGAGGCTCATTATTAGCAGACATCATCAGGTTGTGAGTTTCACTGGCTAATGTGAGCTGGATGATGGATGCTCACAGGAGCATGTGTTAGCAGGTGTTAGGCCTCATTTCTGTTTTATTGCTTTGGCATGAATTCATCACAAACTCCACATTTGGTCATTTTAACTTTATAATGTAACGTGACATCGCTGTTGAAAATGAAATGAAACAGTCTATACAGAGCCAAGACTAATGTAAAGAGCTGAGGAAAAAACACCCAGCATCTATAAAAGAGGCACCATTGAAGCGCTGCAGACCCTGCGTTTCTGTTGCACCCTGACTTCACGCGCTGTTCATTCTCCTTTCCTCTATTTCTTTCAATTATAAAGAAATGACTGTGCTTCAAACACTGAAACTATGTGGTTGCTGCCATAATAACAGCTGGAAACCTCATTTTGCACAGATCAGCTGTGACCTGAAATTAAACAAGCTGCTTCTCCTCCGGGGGTTTCTCAGCCTATTGTGGGCTTTTCCTCCTGGCAGCATTTAACACGTTGTGTTGACATGAGTCATTTAGTGACTAGTTGTCTCATCTTCAGATCCTCAGAGCTGTTAAAACAGAATCTCTGTGTGTTGTTATTGACTCCAGAAGGTGCACAAAGTTAGACTGATGAAATCCAGGTGAGTGACCTCATCCTACTAAACTCATTCTAGATTTTTGGTCAGGCTGGTGTAGATGCTGTTTAAGATCCACCACAGACTTTGTGACGTGGACTAGACACACACAAGCAGTTTATTGTGGGGACATATGAATAGTGTTTAAAAAGGTAAATACAACCACTAGAACCTATAATTTTATCTTGTCTAGTTTAGGTTTAGAGACTGATGCATTTAATTAACTAAATTTCTAATGTGATCACTTGATGCTGTTTAAGCGTAAATGTCCAGCACCTTAGATTTATTTTGCATTTCTAAATGAATAAATAAATACATTACATACATTATTACTTGCTCCACTGTTACCATTGAATTTCTTACACTGTAGAGTAAAGTTTCAGCGTTTACCTGTAGATCAGAACCTCATCATCAGAGCAGTTGTACTGGAGCTGGTACATCTTCACCTTCGGCGCTGCCTTGTTGACCGTCCACCTGACCCAGGCTGACACGGACGTCACCTCTGACACCGTAACGGTCTTCTCTGGCTGGGTCTTGGGGGTCCCCTTGTTGACCCTGGTGGCACCTGTGATGTCTGAAAGACGTGACTTGGGCTGCGATGGTTGACCAGTCCCGTTGCTGATGTGGGGAAGCTGCACAATGGACACCTCCACAGAGGCTGTGGACTCCCCTGCAACGTTAGCAGCAATGCAGGTGAAGGTGCCGTAGTCCTTGGAGGTGGTGATGGTGATGCTCAGGGTTCCATTGCTGTACAATGCAGTGCGGGAGGTGTTGCCAAGGAGACGATCATCTGGGGAGATCCAGTGAATAGTGGGAAGAGGGTCTCCAGTAGCTTCACACCTAAGGCTGGCCGTCTGGCCCTCCAAAACCAGCATCCTGTGAGTATGCTGCGTGATGAGAGGCGGCTGACATATAAACTCCTCCTCCTTTACGTTCCAGAAGTAACGGCCTTTCAGAGCAGGAGGGGACGCGCAGGTCTCCAGCTCGTCATCTCTCTCGAGCCTGCGCAGCCACAGCATTTCGCAGTTGCAGTGCAGAGGGTTCCCACCCAAACTGAGGGAGAGCTGGGGGGCGAAGGGGGTGGTCGGCACCATCGAGTCCTGGGCGCGGGCAAACACCGGGTCTGGCGGTAGCTTTTGCAATCGATTAGAGGTCAAGTCCAGTCTGGCCAACCTCTCCAGGTCTGTGAAGGTCCCCTCTGGAATAAAGCCCAGCAGGTTGTGGTCCAGACTCAGCTGGTGCAGATTAACCATCTGGCGAACTGAGTCCCAGGGCAGAGACACCAAGTTGTTGTAGGACAGATCTAGGTCCTCCAAGGCAGGAGCCAGGTCTTCAAAGGCCTTGTCATGGATGCGTCCCATTTGGTTGTTGTTAACAATGAGGTGCTGCAGATTGATCAACCCTCTCAGATCATCAGGCCCCAGCTCCGTTAGGCGGTTGTTGTCCAAGTGGAGAGAGCGCAGTGTTTCCAGGTCACCAAAGGAGAAGGGCTGAATGTAGCCGATGGTGTTTCTGGACAGAGTCAAGTCCACCAAGTCGGTCATGTTGGCAAAGTCCTGCTGCGTGATGCGGAGGATGAAGTTCCCCCCCAGCCGGAGCTCCACCGTGCTGCGGTCGATGTCGGGTGGCACGAAGAGAAGGCCTTTGGATGGACACAGCGTCCCCAGGGACTCAGACAGGTTCTGGCACGCACAGTACTTGGGACATGCGCGGGCCATCATTGCTGTGGCTCCCAGGACCAGCAGGCAGCAGATGATGTGGTCCATGGTGGAGTCATACATAGGAACCTGTGTGAGAGCAAGACAAGAGCTGTGAACTGATGTTTAGCGGTCTTATCTGCCTCAGATGAACAAGTTCGGCAGAACCAAGCTAATTGGACCCTTTAAACGTCTGTTTTATCTGAACCGTTTCCATCTCTATTAGGAGTCATTAAGCTCATTAAGCAGCCTCACGGTAATGTGTCTGGTGAGACTTAAACTGGCAGTGACTCCCTCAGGTCCAATGCTGCTTTATTCCATTACAATAAAATCTTGGTCTGTGGCTTTTCTTTTGCTCGCTGTGTGAAAGTTACCAGCCGTCATATTTCTTGTACTTGTTCATGTGGGTTAATGTTGTGATGGACAGGTATCATGTATGTGTGTGTGTATGTGTGTGTGTGTGTGTGTGTGTGTGTGTGTGTGTGTGTGTGTGTGTGTGTGTGTGTGTGTGTGTATGTGTGAGTGTGTGTGTGAGAGAGTATGTGTGTGTTTGTGTGTTGTGTGTTTGTGTGTGTGTGTGCGCGCGTGTGTGTGTGTGTGTGTAAAATTTCCGAATCTGACCCAAGAGTCTGTAAAAATATATTTTCAAAGGCTTTTCTTTTTTTTTTTTTTTTTTTTACAATTTTCTTTTTAGAAGTTTCACAGCTTTAAAAATGAGCCTATTGACTGAAGCAGACAGAAACAGGCCCTTTTTTATCTGTCCTTGAAAATTGCATGTGTACAGGCCCCTTTTCCCAGTGGTTGCTTTAGATTCTCCTCCTCATGATCTGGTGAAGTTGTATTAATTCTTAGTGTTCTGGTTCTGGTTGAAATGTGGTTCTGAACCATTGCACAAATCATTATGACATCATTAAAACCACAAGTGGAACAAGAGGGCGCCTTGGTCGCTGTGCTCCACATAAAGCTGGGGTCAGGGTTCAGACAGGAGACGACTGCGCTCTGTTGCGATAGACCTATGAGCCAGATGTGAGCTGTGTGTGATGAATGACTCATCTGCAGAGGCAGGATCAGGCCTCTGGACCATTACACCGCTGCTGCCTTTGGAACGGCTCTAAGTAGCTTTTGGTCAGAAATCTTTTGCGTGTGGCTGCCAAGTCTGCAGTTTGTTGGAAGCTTATTAGAGACAAATGAGCCGTTATCCTGACAAACTGTGAACTGTGGGAATGCAGCTGCCACAGACAGGGTTTTAGCCAGTTTAAACCAGTTAATGCTGGGCGACATCTGCTTTCGAGCTCGGGTACATGAGAACATCTGCGCCAGAGCTCCTGGAGGTGTTTGTGATGGGCCAGATGAACAGCAGGTCACAGTGAAGTGGATCTGGGATCCAGAACAAACCATTACATCACCATCTACAAACCATCTGTTGGAGGAGAAGCGTGGCCTAACTAACACTCAGAGCTTTTCACTGAGTGAGTGATGGACAGCCATGATGTAAACCTTCGGGTTCATGTGATTTGTTGGGTTGTAGTTGTGTAAGGTCTCAAACACAGAGCAAGCAGTAAATATAAAACAGAGGATGTGATGCACAGAGCCCATCGTTCATTGGAGGTGAACCAGCTCATTCAGCCACTGGACCTCAGCAGCCACTGTTCTGTGGTAATAAGAAAACCTTTATTTGTCCCACAGTGAGGAAATTGTGTACTGACGTCGGCAGTGGGGTCAGCATCGGTTTCACCCCAGGCTACGTCTGATCCTTGCGTCTATAATACGCTGGTAAAAAGCTTAACTTCAGGAGTGACATGTTGAAATAGCCCTTCCATTATGTGGATAATTAACCTTCCTGCGTAGTGATGCACAGACTTTCAGGCCTGTCGACACTGTGAAGCAGCCGCCTTCCAGGGAACGGACCGTCAGCTGGCAATGCTCAGTAAAGTGTTACACAGAACAAAGTCTGGGACCGAACAGCGAATGGTAAAATTGCATCTGACCTTCACCTTTATGTCACACTCCCACAAACACCCCGCAAAGCAATGACGGAGAAAATACAATGAATCGGTTTTAGTAGCTCTAGCTGTGGCTCAGTCACACATGCTTCACACCAACAATGAATGTTGTCGCAAAGAAGAATCAACCTGGTGAACAAAAACATGAGAAGCTGGTCCATTTGTTGAATTTTGCATTCATATAATTAATGTGCTGCACTGATAACCTGCTGGGTTCTCCTGCTAACCCAGTCTAGACCAGACGCTCCACATCACAGATCCCTGACCTTCACGCTCCGGCCTCTCCAGGGAAAACACTAACGGAGATAAGAAATGTCAGGGCCACGCAGATCTCTGATGGTACAGTCAGAACCACTTGAGGAGGCGAAAAGTAAGCTGGCAAACTCAGAGCAATAATATTGGAATGTAGTTTTGAATTCCAAAGGATGAAGAAATATAGCAACCTAACAGAAATGGGCTGAATGACCTCATCAGCTGTGAGGTGATCAGTCTTAGCTCACTTGGCTGCTGTGTATCAGACTCCTCCAGCACAGAGATAATAGAGTGTCTGTAGTCTTTGTCCTCTAACGAGAGGACTTCTACTCCGAAGGACAGCCGTGATCATTCGCCAGAAGGCAGCAAAGCCTCAAAAGGCTGGAAGCGAATGTCATGAAATGGTCCAGGCTGAAGCGGTTCCGCTGAGACGTGAGCCTGGCGACGCCTTCACTGCCCGTCATCCGTTGCTGGAGCTCCCTCAGACTCATAGAGCTCTGTGCATTAACCTGATGACTCTCCAAAAGCATTGGAAATAAATCAGTAGTTCTATGCTCAAAGGAAGAGATGAGCTACTAAAACAACCAAACCCCAGCGGCCCAGTGAAAGTTGTCCTCATCCACTGATTATTCATTGTAAGTAACTCAAAATAATATGTAAATTAAAGCTTCAGTGAGTTTCGTCATTGCTCAAGGACACAACCAGCTTTACCTGAATACGAACTGATCTGGACTCTGCAGCTGCTCCGCACACAGCTCTGGTATTCGCGCTAGGGCCCCACCCACAGCTCCCATAGATTATACATGCGGCTCAGCTCAGTTCTGAAGTGGCAGCAGGGAGCAGCGCAGCAACATCTCCACACAGACACCAGCGGGTTTCTCTGCACGTCTGCTTCTGTCAGTCTCTAAATGTGATTGTGTGACGGGTCGGTGACCTGACCCGGTGACCCTGTCCCTGACGGCAGCCTGCACGGGGACAAAGTACTTGAAAGTGAGTAAAACATGAACTCCGATTTGCCTTTAAACCCTAAAACACTTCACATCCTCTAAATGTGATGTTTACAGAGACGCAGGTTTGTTACTGAGACACAGATTTGTGTCTGCAGCTGATCTTACCATGAACATGTGGAAACCCCTTTAAAGCACAAACACGTGTCACATCTCTAGTTCCCCCCTCTGATCCTGGCCCTGCCACATGTTCCATAGCTGTGTTATGGGTCACCTGCTGTTGCTCCTCCACCAACGCCTTCTCTCTTATCTGCGTGGACCAGACACATCAGCTCCTCCCACACATCAGCTGGCAGACACGTACATGTTTACAATATTCTCACCGTCTACTGTGTTTGATTTGCAGCATCCTGTCTCACACGTACTCAGCTGCTGACGTGTGGCGAGGTCACATCAGGTCAGTTGGCAAACTAATGATGCTGATGCTTCTGCACCAGACCCAGAGGGATGTTGGACTAGCTGTATGAGTGCTGCAGTGCGTGTGAAACAACAGCCCGATCCAAGCGAAACCATTTCACATCCAGGATCACTTCAGGTTCTGGAGCCTCTCCCAGCTGTCAGTTAACCAAATGATGCAGTCCAAAAGGGGTGACACCTACGCGGTGACAACACCTCAGCAGCCGCCAGACCGACACACAGGGGCAGCATGATGTTGCATGATCACACTGTTTGTTAAAGTCTCCACATGAAAGAAAGGGATTAATGACTAAAACCATATTAAACCTCTAGTCTAATCTAGAGCTTGTAAAGCATGGGCATTGTTTCTCTCCACTGTGCTGCTCCACTGTCACACAAGTCATCGGTGTAATGAAGAACTGTGAAGGACCAGGGGCTGCTTTTAGCCATGGAGGACACAAGATGATTATGTGCTCATTTCAAACCTCCACCTTAAATGGTGAAGACGTTTTGGGGTCCAAGCTGAGGAGCACAGAGCGAGGCAGGAACTGTTCACGCTCACATCCACATCCCTGTGTTTCCTTTAGCCAATCAGGAACCTTTGTGTTTGATGAGTCTTGATCTTGGCTGCCACTCAACACTTAGACAGAACTGTTTTCATGAACAGCACATAGGACAATGTTAACAAAGCGGACTGGAAGTGGCTCCACATTACTCCTCAAACCAGGCTCACCATCCGCTGAAAGCCTGGGGTCCTGTTCTTTCAGCCCCCCCCTTCGGGCTTTATTTGACTGGCCTTTTAGCAGTTCAGTCATTCCTTTATTTCGTTGTGGGACAGACCCCCTAACGTTGCTACTTAACATCCTGCAGCCGCCTTTATTTGGACTCCTCCACTCACTCAAAGGTCAGGACTGTCAGTAAAGGCTTCCTGTTGCAAACACGTGAAAGTTGCTCGGTTGCTCGGCCTACAGCGCATGTGTGTTCTGGTGGTGCCAGCTGACCTGGGATCAGTCAGGGTGGGAGACGGAAGGGAAGTCAAACCCTGAAGGCCTTTACGCTCTGCTGTGGGGCTGCTACGCTAATTGGAGCCGACACTGTACAAGATAGCTACGCGGTGCAGGGCTAGCACGCTGGCTGCAGGACAAAATACGGCATTTAATGAAGCGAGGACGGCAGCGTAAGCATTAAAGCACAGGTCCGTGCTGACGGCTGACGAACCCTTTGAAGGATTAAGCCGCTTTAACACAACTTGGCTCTGGCCATTATTTTCTTGAGTACTTCTGCACTTTTCCAGACTTTGATATAAAACATGCTTACGCTAACACCGCTAACATGCTGATGTTAGCTGTAGTCATACAGGGTTTGTGTAAAAATAAACCTCTGTTGACTTAGTGGCAATTAATATTTCTATGACCCCTATTATTTTATTAGTTTTACATTCTCACATTTGTAATCAATGATAATAACAATACAAATACTAATACCTAGTTTTTCTAATTCCCCCGACCTCCTGTGTGTCGCCACCCACCCATCATAATGATGAACACTATAACTGTGAGCTGGAGCAGCTGGAACTACAGCTGATCCGCTACAGTAGCAGAGCACTAGTTACAGCAGCTGAAGGCAGAAGGTCAGAGGTAAGTACCCCACTGCCCCACACGCCACAGAGAAGTGGGAGCTGCTGCTTTGCAATGGTTATAATCACTGTTAATCATTTACACACTTGAAGAAGTGATGACTGTTGATGGTTACCCAGAAGGCTTAGCACCTGCTGACATGTATGATCAGTGTTTCACAGTGCGTTAGTATTAGACAGTAGATTAATACAGGCTTTTGTTAGAACCACTTAGACAGCGTTTCACTACAGGATTTTAGTCTCAGCTTTAATAACTGAGGTAAATGTTGCCTTCAGGGTCTGAAGCTGCTTAAAAATGAATTGTTTAAAGTGAAAATGTGGGTCTAAAAGACTAGTGAAACATTGATATAGAAAGTTGTTACCCTCAATGTTGCTTCCACATTATCTGCATATGTATAACTGTCTTATAAGGCTTCAAAGGAGGAGGCAGGGTTTGTACCAGAGACATGATGCTGTAGTAGCTTTGTGACCACTGATTCTTTCTCTGGCGTCGTCCTATTTCTCTCCCCGTACACACACAGCCACCAATGGCTCCAGGTTTCACTTGGACACTGTGCCGCTTCCTGTGACTGCAGAGCTTTAAGGCGAAATAAATCCCAGCTCATTAGCCAGACTGGTCTACATTGCATGTATTTCAGCAGAGGCTTAAATTCTTAGGTTCTGCCGCATTATCACATCCGTCAGGACGTTAGTGCAGCATCAGTAAAGTTAAGAGTTGGGAATTACTTGACACGCACGAGAGGAAGAAGACAAGAGAGAAGCCCTGGGGTGGGCTCATTCAGTGCAGTAACAAAGTCATGCTTTCTATTTGCTACAGTGCAGATAAAAAACACTTATAAGCATCTAAGACATCTGTGACACATACTGTGATGTCCTGTATTTTAACGTACACACAGCAGCTTCGCTCCTGTCCTGTCTGAGTCCTCCTGTTTTGTAGAAATCCTCCTTCAGCATCACTGAGGGGTGTGTGCCCTCACCACTGTTTACCAGCGCGTGTCTGCGTAGCAGGCTGAGGAAGAAGGGAGCTGCCCTTTGTTCTGAGTGACTTCCTCCTCCACAGCAGAAGCCCTTCTCCTGCCGTTGCTTGGACACGCTGCTGGCATTGAGATGGAGGGATTACATTCCTTCTCCCCGTACGTGACCAGCATCAGCCCTGCTGCAGTTAGACAGGCGTGATGGGGGAATTACATAACTTACGCTAAGTTGCCTGGAAACGAATGAGATGTTTCACCACGTAGTCGTGTGCCTTATTAGTAATTGATGTTCAACCCATAATAACTAGGTTTTGTCTCCTAGTCGTGAAATGTTATGCTCATGATTGTTGGATTGTTGTCAAACAAATAGGTAAAGGTTATAAGTTACAGTAGGTTCACACTGAAGACGTGTACGGGAGCTGCTAACTGCCTTTAAGCTCACAGCATCTGGAGACCAGTGTCTTACAGTTCAAACATTACTTCATGAGCAGCTGAGCTCAGATCTGTGCAGCACCGTTTCGCTGAGGTTGATCCCGCGTGGCCTGGGCCGTGTAGAGCTGAGCGGCTCTTGAACAGCTGCAGACCGGACTTCATCCCTTCATGCTGGGATGGATGGAGCAGTTCTGTGCAGACACTGGTGCATTTAACAGGACAAATAGCACAAGGACATCATTTCTTCAGGAATGAGGTAAAACTTACACTGTAGAAGAAAAAAGCTAAGCTGAGCCATGAATGCTGAATTAAATCCAGGCTGGGTAAACAAACACTGCAAAGCGCTTGTCCAGCCCCAGAGACCTTGAGCTGGGACCCTGAGGTTTGTTAATCCTGATAACAGCCTGTGTTGTTTCGTTTTTGGTTAGGAGAAAAAGATGCGAACATTCCAGGGACAGTGATGATAACTCTGGTTGGTCTGTCGCTGAAAACAAACCGTGATGCGAGAGGTGGAAACAATTGGTATCCACCCCTTTACGATAATTAAGGAGGAGAAAGAGGAAGAGAAACGTGAAGACAAAAATGTTTTCATCTGATGACACACAAGGCTTTTAGCTGCATGTTCTCTCCCTTTCACTTTTTAGTGTGTTCACCCAGCAGGGTCCAAAGTCTACAAGCCACTCAGGCATAGATCAATGTATATTAGGATAAACCTACAGGCATTCAAAGGGAAGGCACCAGGTCCAGGTGCTTAAAGCTGTTTGGCTCCTGTTCACCCTTTAGCTCAGTTGGTGTCAGCATCAATCAGCTCGTGTCCAGGCTGCTCAGTGTTATGAGCTCTTCGTGGTCCGTTATCAGCCAAAAGCACGGGTAACGCCACAAACACCAGTTGTAAAATTAGAAACAAGGTAAATTCATTCAGTGCATCTATTGTCCATAAATGACCCCACTGGACACATTGTTCTATCATATTCCCAGGTTCTAATGCGTTGGGCCCCATATTTAAAATGAAGGAGGACACCAGTAGCCGCTGTGACCTTTGACCTCAGTTATTAACATATTACTGAGGATCACTTTATAAATGCAGGACGTTTTCTGTAACTGCAAACACAGACAAATGTCACTGACTCCAGTGGGTCCGTATAATTAACCAATGGATGCTTTTTCTCCTTTGTCTCACGTTAAATACAGAGGGAGGGGTGGATGGCAGCCTTTGAGCTGGTGGAAGGTCTGACATATGCAGGGAGTCACCATATAACAGGACACAGAGCAAAGATGTTCTGGTTCTTAGCTTCAGCAGGATGATTAATAGCAGTGTCTTCCCGACCTTTGACCCCTGCCTAGCCTTCTGGAGCCTGACTGAGGCTCATGCAGCCTACGGTGGCAGCTCTAACTGTGAGTTGCGAGGCCGAGGCAGGCGGCCATGACACCAGCTGACAAACTAAATCAGCTCCTGCGAAGCAAACTGCAGCAGATATGCGTCTCGTCACTTGTCTCACCGTTGAGCAGGGAGGAAGGGTGACAAGTCACCTTAATGTAAAGGAGGCTACAGAGGAATCACGTCATTGTCTTCTAGGAGTTAAAGGAGAACTTTGTGTGACAGACCAAAGGGCCCAAACATGTTGACATGAAAGTCCTGAAGGTCTGAGCTTTAGTTTCAGTCGCTGATTTTACTGACGTGAAGCTGTTAGGTTTTCTGATGGTCGATTTTTCATACACACTTCACCACTTGTCACCAGTGTAAGTGTGATGTCTGATCGATTTTTCCATCCAATTTGCTCCAGTTCTAAGTGGGAGATTCACTGCATGAAGTAAACGTTTGTTCTGAGGATGCACCAACACCTGGGAGGAGAGCCACGGTTGAGTATGAGCCGTGTGGAGCGTGAAATCCACCCATTATCCGTCAAACGTAATCAGAAGGGTTTGGGCTTTGAAATGCTCCGAATTTCACAGCACTTCTCGAGATTGATCCACTCAGCTGCAGCCGCAGCTCCAGCTCCTTAGGGACGGAAAGATCTGGCTGAGAACGCATCTAATCCTGTCACTGCTAAGACCGCTATCCTTCGGTTCCCGTGTCACGTGTGCATCCTCTGGGGCCTCTGCTATCATCAAAGCCTACAGTAAGGACAACCCGACTGGCCTCCGAGCGACCCAGCAACCCAGCAGGGTTTCCTCCACCCTCCACAGAGCTGGAGGCGTGTCTCTGCTCAGCCCTTCAAGCCATGTGGGTTTGGGACAGCAGGCATCATTGCAAGTGATTTGGTGCCCCTCAAACTTTTCAACAGTTACACAACTGGAGTCTGCTCACGTGGCAAATGTAGAATCTGTCTGTGTTTCTACCTCATGACTAGAGGTAATGTACTGAAGAAGTTCATTATTAATGATTCATTCTAATGCATTTCATACTTTGCATGTACTGTAAGTTAAAACCTAATAGTTCCTTAGATCCTCAAGAGACTTGATGGAAGTAAGCAATAGACACAGTGGTTCGGTCCAGTCTTTACATACTGTACTATGTTCATACAGACTTTTGATGTGAATACCTCATCAGCAAAATGCAGTGTACATGTTTATTCACCCAGGGTCAGCCCCAGCGCAGCAGACAGTCCCACACAGCGTGATGACTCAGACCTGGGGCAGCAACCCAGACCCCTCTGGTCAACCACCAACCCATTCCCCTCTGGTTAACCACCAACCCAGACCCCTCTGGTCAACCACTGACCCAGTCCCCTCTGGTCAACCACCGACCCAGTCCCCTCTGGTCAACCACCAACCCAATCCCTTCTGGTCAACCACCAACCTTGTTTTTTTCCTGTTATTTTATTTGGTTACCACCAGTTTTTTTTTTTTTTTTTATTGGAGTGAAAAGCAGATAATTTCCATTTAGTTCTAAGGACCATATTTACTGTCTTTGACTGATTGTGGTCATGTACAGTATAAAGTATATACAGAAAAACATCCAAGAAAACCTGGAACCTTTTTAATGACTTTTTTCTCCTGTCGTGTCCCTGGGACCTAATCGTCAGCATAGATGGAGAGTCCATGAATAGAAGGTGACATATCACAGTAGTGCGCAGACAATTCACTGCTGGGGAGACGTAAGCTTTAATCAGAAGGTCAAACATAAGGTCATACTTTGGAAATCAACACTCCTCATCTTATCAGTATCTCTTTGATGGTGAACACGTGATTGTTCAGCTTCGTCATCAGGTCATACTGTAGCAATCATAGTAGTAAGCATTTTAAACATGAAATGAAGAGGTGCCTCCTTTGACCTACCCCCCATCCAGGAACTTTCAGCCTGCATCTCTGAATGCCATATGAATGAACCATAGTCCTGTCCTTCAACCACTGTTTTAGATGAGGAGGAGCTGGATGTAATGACTGAGGAGAGTTAACTGATCTGAGATCTGTCTTAGGCGAACAGGCCATTAGTCCTCTTACCTTTACTGAGCTGTCTCTCTGCCATAGGTTCACTTATGGACTCCCACCGCAACCACAGCCTCCGCCTTTATCACTCTCACACGGGCACACAGACGACCTGGAAACACAGGACGTCAGCTGAGCTTCAGCTCATGAACACAAGCATACAGTCAGACGTTAGAGGTCAGAAGACCTGATGACACCAGCTGTTGTTCAGTGGGACACAAACTGGAGCAAAGAACAGTAAGAAGCTACTTGCTTTTGTGTTACACTGACCTACATGACGACAGGTACATCAGAAAGTCTGACAGCACTGTTTCCCCCGAACACTTGAGTGGAATTACATGTTTATCTTAGAGTCTCGTGTTCGTCTTCGGTAAGAGGAGAAGTGTGAAGCAGCTCAGTGCATTAAAAGCCCCTTGAGGTCAGTTCAGCTACTGGGACAAAGGTCAATGCGAACGACACTGATAGCCACAGTGTATGTCCACATTTAGCTAATACTCATATTCATATATGATCTGTTGCCCTTGGAGGCTTGTTGTATTCACACAGAGAAGAACACAGCAACCACATGTGCAGATCCTGTCTGAGACACGAAGACACAGACGGCAGCTTCATCCCACAATGGCTTGCAGACTTTGACCTGTCAGATACACCTGCATCTACACAATCATGCCACCTTTTCTCTACTAGTAGTTGCAAAATAGAGCAGGCAGTTGTGAAGCCTTTCAACAGACAATGAGGGAACAATGTTTCTGATCATTCAAAGAAAAAGCCCTTCAACAAACAGGACCAACAAGGAGAAAGGCACATAGAAGTTTGCAGACGACTGTCACTAAACCCAGCTTTGTTAAAACAAGCATGAGCCCACAAGTCGCTGTGTGGGACAAAATGGAGCCCAGTGAGGAAGATACAGGAGCAACATGATCACACCCTTAAACCTCACGGCTGCAGCTTTGGAGGAAGTGTTGTTTCATTTACAGCCAAAAATAGGTCAGGTCTCTATTAACCATCTCTTGGTGAAGCTGCTACAGACTAAGATGCTAGGACATCGGTTACTGGTCCAGCCATCCTGTCTGTCACAGCAGGTGATGTGGGAAAGGCCATCAGTCTGCTCAGCCATCAGGTCACTGATAACATCTGTTATAGAACTAATCCTTTGTTCAGATTCGGATCAAATCAGATCAACAGACTTCATAAACAGCATTGTTCCCTTCCACAGTTTACAAATATAAAGCAGTTTCTTCTTAAATTAAGTAAGGTTGGATTTTTCCATGAGCTTTTAAATTGGAGGTAAACATTTTTTTCCTGCAGGCCCTTGTAACATTGGCCTACTTTATCAATAAAGCTTTTTTCCAGTTTATTCTAAATGAATTGTTGGTGTAGAAATTAAGACATTAATTAAGATGTTTTTCCATCTTAATTAATGTCTAAATTAGCCCAAGAGACTGACGACATTTAGACACACACTCACCAGCTGACAAACAGCTGCTACAACTACAGAGTACAGCCGATATTTTCATTTTCACATAAACACATTATAAATAAATAATAAATAAGAAAGGTTCTTTTCATGCAATTATGCCATTTGGTCAAATGTTGAGCTGAAGCCCCGGAGCTGGTGCTACTGTATCCGGATCGTTGGTTCCGTGGTGGCGGTGGGGGGCTGTCAGACAGAGGAGACTTCACCACAGGTGAAACTCCAACACACTGCGTGGTCTGAGGAGCCGTGATTGTGCAGCATTAGACATGATGCTCCTAAACTCCATCCGGACTGTAGGTGTCCTCCACTGTTTAAGGGCAGTGCTGTGCTGGGAGGTGACTGCTGGGGTTGATCCCTGTCTCCGTGGAGTTTGCATTGTCCCATGTCTGTGTAGGTTTTCTCTGATTTCCTCCCACAGTCCAAAGACAAACCACCGTGTGGACAGGAGGTTCTACTTGAGCTTAACCAAACCGGGTTTTCCTGGTGACGTTTACAGTGAATGACTTGACTGTACCGTGCTCTGTCGTCGTAGCCAGCATGTGGCCCAGCTGCATAACGTGAGGTTCACCTGCTGCACATGTGCAGCTGGAAAATGTTGAGGTTTCCCCACTTCTCCATCTCATCATTAAAATAGAGCAAAACGTTTTGACGTTTGTAGAGTGGTTCATTTGAATGAGAGGCCTAATGGGTTGGTCCATACATATTTATTACACTCTACATGTAGTCTGGGACTGTGGGAAGCCGTGAAACGAAACTAATCCACTCTGGAGCACAAAGACATATAATAACCTGCTTCTGTGATTACACCTGCTAAGCTCATTAGCTTCAGGTTATCAAGATGAAAGGTTTTTAAAAGACGCTTAAAGGAAGTAAAAGATGGCGAGTTTGATAAATGGCTTTAATAGCATTTCACTGTCAACAGCTGTAGCGCCTTCTATTCTTACTGATTTTCACAGACGATTGTGTTTCTTACTGTTTGTCTTATAATTAGCACTGAGACAATATGTGTTTTTATTCCCATGCTTGTTTCTCTGACGTAGACTTACTATGACCCAGAAAAGCCTCATTTCCATGTATGAGGTAGACAAATGCCTAGAAAATGCTGAACTGTTGGTGTTCGGTTTCATTACAATATTGAAATAACAGCCACCAAATATGTTGAATATTAAATAATATTGTTATTAAACTTTGCCTCTTCAGCAAAGACACACTGCGCCTCCAAAGGCTGGAGGCCGAACTTTCACACTAGTAATAATTATCCCCAGGGAATGTCCTTACTCAGGCACATGAAGGGAAAAACGATAGCGCTCCTCCTCTGGCAGGATGTTCAACAACAAAGATTATACATGTCCTGCTGCTACCGCTCTACACTGTCACAGCCTTGGCTCATGATTTGGCAAATGTCTTTATTTTGCTGTTATTGCAGTGTTGATTATTAAAATGATTAAAAAATAGGCCGACAACAGCTTCACTGGTTGATGAAGACAAAACTCTGCACATTCAAGAGATGAAGGTTTCCATGAAGGTTTGTTACATCAGGCTAATTAGCCTGTGATTTAGGGCCGCACTAATGAAGTTCCTGCTGCAGCTCCTCATTAATATTCAAAGTCAACATCCTGATGTTCTTTGATTCATTTTTTAGCAGCGCAACAATAAGCGCTTCATCATTTCACCTCTCGTCTCGTCCACAGATGGATATTTTCCGTCTTGGGAAAAAGAGCGCCTGTCTCATTTCCTCTCCCCACAATTGGTCCTTGAATGCACCACATAACAATGAAAAATTCAGCAGGAGGTGAAAGAGTGTTGTTTTCCTCCTCCTTGAATTACTGCCTGCTCTGATACACATTCCTCTCATTTATTTTGCGTCTGGATGTACACGCTCATTTCCTGCATCATGTTTGAGCCAGTGAGAAGCTAACGCAAACGTTCATCTTGAAGCCATGTTTTACACAAGACATGCTTCCTAATTAATGGTGCTTTACCCGTGGGGGTCTGCAGAGAGGACTAGAAGCTACAAAGGAGTGTTTATGCAAACTAGATAGAAAGAATAAACCACCAACCCAGTTGGTGACTAAACCTTTAAAAGATGAATTAACGAAGGAATGTGGGATGTTAATATGTTATAGTGTGATGCCTAGGTTTGTTTGGTTATTAAATATGTATGTTGGCCATTTTTAAACTTCTTTTGTTTGTCTGGACGTTTAGGTCCTCTCTCGTTTCCTCAGCCATTTGTACATACTGTACCTCCTGAAGACAGCTGGTAGCAGCTGTAACTGTGAGTTTGTCAGGTTTAACACTTTACTGCTATCGTCACCCATCACAGACACTTATGCTGCAGACAGTGATGTCATTACAGCTGCTGGATGCCAAATTGCGTGTTTTATATTAGAACTGATCAGTGAAGCATTTTATATGTTTTATCATGAGCTGTCTCTGCGTGAAGATGAGCCTTTGGTGGAGGATGTTATGATGCAGGACAACGTCCAGATGCTGTTGACGGAGCGTTAAACTGCGACTGACGTTCTGGTGGTGGACGAGAGGAAGCTTTGCTCACTAACGACTACCGTTATTACAAATCCGCCATGGATTTAAATTCTTACTAACCTAATTCTTGAGTTTGTGCTGGGCATGAAGTGCAGCAATACTGTCACACGAGTGAGAGGACAACGTGACGACAACACAACACGACAGCAGCCGCAGACTTCCCCATGCTGGCTGGAGCTCACAGTCTCCTAAAACCAGCTATTTCTGGGTTTTTATGCTTTTACCAACTCGTCATCTACAGACGAACAGTTCGCAGCTGGACGTTTCAGAACAGCACGGCCTGTAAATCAGCAAGCACAGTCCTGCTTAGCTGAACTGCTACCTTGGGCTGTTTCGTTCTCGCTCTCTGTCCTGTGCTGCTTATCCCCAACATGTCAGCCTGAGGAGACGGGTCCACGCTGACACTTTGGGGTCAATGCTCCTGACAAAAGCCCTGAATAGAAGATTTTCAAGGAATAACAAGAGCTTTCTCTGAATGACCACTGCTAAAATATTCATCTCCAAGAGAAGCTGGTCTCAGGGGAGCTCGGACCCACACTCATTTCTATTATTTGTACATATATACATTGTATATTCTGGTAAACTGAGACTACACATTTGTAACACATCTGGGTCATAACGATGTGAATTCAGTTTGTGCGTCCATCTGCAGGCAACTCTCCTGTCGGTGCTTTTAGCATCGACTGTTCCCTGGCAGAGGCTGCACACATGATAATGTAAAACAGATGGCACAGAACTGGAACCTGGTCAATAGTAGTGTGAAGCCGTGAATTCAGAGACACACAGCTGGCCTTGCTGTGAGATCAGGTGGCATCAGCCCCTTCAGCTTGTTTCAAACACACACTCACACGTGAGCCTTTTCAATATTGTGACCTTTTAAATCTGACCTCTTGTAAACGCTGCTGTCTCCACTGTCACACACACTCATCATTAGCTGCGTGAGGTACTCACAGTGAATGAGGTGAGGTGAGGTTCACGACGCAGAGGAACCACCTGAGGTCAGGATTCCACCTTCATGCCCCTGTGCTGCCTGAGGCCCTGGAACCATCCTCGTCCGACCCTCTGTGGGAGACAGAGCAGACGTGAGTGGTGCGTCCTGGCTCGGCCGACTCCCGGCGACACTGAACCAACTCCATCTGAGTTCATGACACCGTGCAACAACCTGGGAGCGAATCTCCTCTGTTCTGCTTTTAGCATCGACTGTTCCAGGCCAGAGGCTCCGGAAATGACATGTAATAACAAATCTTTGCTGAGTGAAGAGCTGTGTCCCACTTATATTCTAATACATTATCATCATTCTGTTTACGTGTCTCACAGGTCTACAGTTGTCTTGCTATAACCACAGAAAACACAGTCTTAGTATGTGTTGAATGTGTTTGATGTCCTTGGATCAGGGTCCCTGTGGCTCCCTGCACAATGAACTGCTGCAGCTACTGTATGAGCCAGTATTTGCTGTATTATTGCATCTAATAAGTGATTTCATCATTATTGACTTTGCTGTAAATCAGGCTTCTGTGTCACCAGTGAACACATCTTTCCATGGTTAGGGTCCCTGGCGTGTCTTTGCTTTGTTACTTTGATACAGTATGGTGGAAGGTAGGTGGAACATTTGAGTGTTTTGGGTCAACGCGTCCGGCTGCATGAAGAGATTGGTTTTTAAAGCGAAAGGTGGGAAAAGGCTTCACTTCAGCCACAGTGACGGGTCCTACACTGGTCTGTGCTCATTTTGATCGCAGTAGAGCACACACTGACAGTATCTGGGTTTCTACCAGTAGGTTTGGCTGTTTAAAATAAGCTGGCTCAGCTGTTCCAACATGAAAAGCTTTTATTATGAGTTTCACCAACTGTAATTTAACGTTTAGTAAAGCTTCCACTACGTCGTTGCGCTGTTGTTTCACAGAGCAGGAGGCGAATCAGCTCTGCGTGCTGGCTGCACGTTTCCCACAGCATGAGGCTGAAGCCACACAGGCGACACACTGCCTGAGCCGTGTCGAGGATAAATCATGAAGCGGTTTCACAGAATGCGTGCGCGGCTCTTTCTTTATTAAAGCGTGCCACTTCACCTCCAGCCTTCTCCCCCCGTGACCCAGTTGAGCCCCAGCTGACGGTGCTGCCGCAGCCCGGCGCTCTGTAGCTACAGGCAGACGGACCGGCGGGATGCTGCCAAGCACTCACTCATGAGGCTGCAGCGCCAGCGGAACCAGGAAAGCCTTAATGTTTTTACACCTCGGCTGATGAGAGTGAAGCTGAAGCCACAGATTAGTTTAGTGGTGTAAACTGTGACTGAAGGTCTCAAACTGACACCTTCACTCTGGCCTTAACTGTGGTTGCTGCTCTTAATGCTCAGAGTCTCATCACTTTACATTCAAATGCACCAGAGAGGATGAAACACCAAGCTTCTGCATGGCAGAAACAGACCATCTTCACTGCAGCAGCTTAGTCAAATGATCTGCAAATTGAAAAAAAATCCTGCTCTTACTCGTAAACTCCAGTCTAGTTCCAGACTGTAAGAAACAAACATGCTTGCAAGCAAACAAGCACAGTGTCAGCTGACGGTAATTAGCCAACAACATGCTCATTAATTAGTGTGTAACAACACAGAAACTTTTATGTAATCCAAGGCCTCTGTGGGAAAATGGGACATGAGACTAAGAAAAGAATAAGATATGGTTATGAGAAGATGCAGATGATAATAAATATGTTAAACGAGCAGTAAGGTGGGAGAGCGACGGCGCTCACACCCCAGTGAACCCGACTCCCAGCGGTGCCTCTGCCTTCTATTGATCTCCAGCTGCTGGGCCTGACATCAGCAGACAGTGGCAGCCACTCAGCTAATTGAGAGAAAAACACGGGGCAAAGCAGCTCAGACCTCATTGTGTCTTTGATCTATAAAACATGATGAGTTCCATTCCCATCTCTCCTTTCATTAACTTAATCAACATGCCAGGAAATGAATAAAAGATTCAGGGAGAAAATGTAAAGTGGAAACAACCACAGGAAGCGACGGTAAAGCAGTAAAGATGGCACCAGACGCTAGAGGTTGTGGTGCTGGGAAAAGCAACCACTCACTTCCTGTCGAAGAAAGTGTTCTCCCTTTAGTGAGTTCTAACCAGAACCAACTGGGACCGGGATCAGGACGCTGCAAGCCCACAGTCCAATAGAACCTGCAGCAGTAATAATATAAACAAATAGAACAGCAGTGGTCAGAAAGAAGCACCAAGTGATGATGTAGTATTGTTAACAGCGTACTGGTGTTATACTGGTGTTATATTGGTGTTATAGAATCATCAGCAGTCTGCTCCAGCAGTGTAGTTAGTTGTGTTAGTTGTGTTAGTTGTGTAGTTAGTGTTGCCATGTGTGGTACCACAGTTGTGCCGGGTCGACACCAGGACTCACAGGTACCCAGGCTCCCGGCTTGTAATCCTGAACCAGCAGGGGGGAGTGTGGCTCCAGTCGGGGCTTAACTTTTATATAACGCTGAAGCCCCAGCGCTGCACATTATCAGCCGTGGGCTCTGGGCTAAGTCACTGTCTGTATGTCACCAAGGTTGACCTTGTCAGTGATTTCTGCCCCACACCCCCGCCGTCTGACTTCCACCTCTACTAAGCGCGGCACACGGACTGATAATCACCGAGCTCTGCTGCTTAGCCCTCTCACAGATGTAGAACAACAAATCTCATTTGCTGGAATGGAGGGAATAGTGTGTCGACTGTTCTAAAGGCCAGCGGAGTGGAAGGACGCTAAACCACTGAAGCGAGCGGAGTGTGCATCCTCCACGGGACGAGTGACAGCAGTGGAATATCACCCCCGCGTTCCTAATGGGGTCCACAGGGGTTAAAGGTCAGGCTCAGCAGCACAGCGAGGCGGCTTCAAGGTGACGACAGGAGCTTAAAACCCAGACGTGTTCAATTTAAAGCAGTTGCTCGACTCGCTCACCCGAACCATGCCAGTTCACATCCCGGTGCTGAGGTGTGATGACAGGTTAAAAAGGCAGTAAACAAACAATCAGAGCCCGGCAGGAGACGCGGCCGCGCTCCGCTGCATGCAAAGCAGCTTAGAGGATTTGAGGACAGAAGTAGAATGTTTTATAGAAAAAAATAAATGAGAGCAGCACAATGAGACCGTGCCCCAGTGAAAGAGAGACACTTTAATCCCCCACAAATACGTGAAAGCCACAAAGGGAAGCAGGAGAGATGTGTGTGATCACGGCGCCATCGCTGCCACTAACACTGTCCACCACGGCACCAAAGTCCACACTGAACCCATCCAGTGACCTGTGGGTGGCGATGGGCTTACGCTCACAGTAAACCATGGCAGCTCGAGGCCAAGGAGGTCATGTGATCTGGACTGGTACTGGTACTGTGACAAAGAAGAAAAATGACTGTGGGATTTGGGTCAGGGATGATCAGATGTGATAATGCAGAGCTATTTAAACAATACGGGTTAGCGGCTTCATGTTATCGCTTCCATACAGACACACCTACAGCAGTAGGTGCAGACTTCTAATGAAGCGTCCTCCATGGGGATGATCTGGATAAATGCTCATCCCACACCTAGCCCGGTAACGTGTAACGCGCTCAACGTTCACACCAGCAAAGTGAATCGAATTCCCAGTTTAAAACAGCCGTAGTAGCTGATAATAAGACAAATGTCAACATCGGCCACAGCACAAATGTAATAAAACGCATAATGGCTCTGAATTTAGCTCATGTTCTTCACTCAGAGAGTCCCAGGGGGAAGTCAGCAGCTTCTGCTGTTCCTATCTTCTAATGGCTTAATCATAGCACCAAAGAGAACATATTACACCCTAACCCTACTAACTGGCTTCACTGTGTGTTCTGTGTGTCTTCTAATCTGTTGTATAAGCATCTTTATTACAAATCTATCCATCACACAAACTTTGCTGCTCCACATCCAAAAAGTGGGAATGAAGCCGTAATTTATTCTAGAAATCATTTGACAAGTACTTGGTAGAACAAAGCAGATGTCAGAGGGGCTGGATGAACGTCGTGAGGGGCCCTGCAGAGTAATGAGCGACAAAACAAACACATGGCAGGAACAAAAGCTTCTCACATGTGTGGGAACGTGCACGGCCATATGTGCTGGAGACGACTTCACTCCCCTCGAGGAGCAATTAAGACCTGTGCTGTGGAAACGTGTGGAAGCAGGTGGGGCGGCGCTCCTTACTGTTAATATTTGGTTTATTCATGTTTATTGTTGGTGTGTGGACATTTCACACAGACCGGAAACGAGACTGTTTCACAATTATGATAGCGGTTATTACACTGATCACACATTCTGCACTGCTCAGAGTCAGGTGAGGAACTAATGACAGAACATACTCCTCAGTCCCTATCTCAGTTATTGAAGGCAGGGCTCTACGTGACCTTTGACCCTGGCAGCACCAGATTCTTCAGATTTGTACCAGAAGGACCCCTGAGCTTCATAGTTGGCGTCCAGTCTGAGCTTTACTCAATGAATGAATGTTGGATTATAAAAACATGAGTGGTGGAGTCGAGTTTGAGAGGCTCCTGCTGCAGTAGACGAATTCCAACGAGGACAATCATCCTGTTTGTTAAAGCAAAGCAGAACTGTTTAAATATCTCATTCTAATGTTACAAGAGGCAGCGTTTAATGAGCACAGCGGCGTCAGAGTCGTTGACCTCCTCATGACAGCGTCTCATTAGAGCCTCTTTGGCTGCAAATAGTGGCTCTCGTGCCCAGCAGAGGCTGAAATGTGCTGCTGAGGTTTGCATTGCAGCATAACAGCAACAAGTGGACAGGTAACGATTTATCGCTTGAATACCAAACTATCAGCTGTGTGTAATTTCTCGAATCACTGACTCGCTACTATTCAGCCCACTTCCTCCTCCTGCTCTTTAACTGTCCACCAAGAAGGACGAGAAGGCGAAGGGGAACCTGGAAGCAGAGTCCAGGTGAAGCCACAGGCTGCACATGACACGGTGGAGGAGGTCCCACTTCCACAGGAAAGAGCTTCTCTGAGCATCAGCATCAGAGACCAGACAGACACACGGCGGTGCCCAGATGCAGCAACACTGGACTCAGCGTGTTACTAGCTGGAGTCTGGAAAATGAATTAGATTAATGTGTAACATGATCCTGTTATTGTACCTGGTGACGTACGACAGTGGCTCCTTCATGGTTCCACCCAACCTGTAGTAATACTTTCATTGAAGTACTTTGCCATAATCCAGAATTTCTGTATTTAGACTCAGCTGTTTCCACCCTAATCCAAACGGAAAGGAGATTACTGTCTGACCCCCCTCCCCCCCAACGCAGAGAATCGCAGAGTTCATGTTTTCACTATAACTACCCAGTAAACCAACGGACCCCAGCACGCAGCTGTGGGTGAGCTGTACTGTAGCATCCTGAGCAATCACCTGGCTACATCCTCATATCAGTTCTACACTCATCAAAATGCAACCTGGACCTGTTTGGTTTTGTTTGATGGTTGACAGAGCATCTCAGTCACCTACACAGATACAAAGCGGGGGCAGAGGCACTTCAGTTGGCACTGGACCTACAGGGGTCAGTATCCAACCACTGATCCCATGACCGGTGGCCTCTTGAGCCCCTGTCGCCACACACGGAGGGACTATTGGTCAGAATCAAACGATGAACACTGCATAGATATACAGAATATGTTCCAGAGCCCATCAGAGCCCAGTACCACATGGATCTTTACCGAATGGTGCTACAGTACAGTGTGGAGTAAATCCTTCCTGATGCCATATCCATGGCGTGATGGAGGTCACACGGTGTCTCTGAGTGCAGAGCTTCTACTGCTGCAGAAAGAGCTGGAGGTAAGGTGCATTTTCATTTCTCTGACACGTGAACTGCAGCTCCCTCGCTATCTTTTCCCTGCACAGCTGAGTTAAACGGGACTTTCTGTCTTTTACATAAGGGGATCCTACTTTTTAGGGTCATGCTGTTCCCAGTAGGGAAAACAAATAGATACAATAAACTTATGTGACAATGGCAGCTAGACACAACGAGGCCGGGAGGTCCTGGACTCAGGAGACTTCACATTTAATTGGTCTCTAGTGAAGAGCTTGAATTTAGCTGTTCAGCTGCCAATTAAGCCGTTTACATGCCTGAAGGAGACCCACATCCACAGGCTGCAGACCTCACAGCTTGTCTGTGATACTCAGTTCCTCCCTTAGGCCAGAGCCAACGCTGTCACCCTGCACACGGCGGATCTGCTTCCTCTGCTGATATGACAATGTGTGAAATTCAAGGAGAGCGATATGCTCCCCTCACACTAGTGTACTACTCAGATCACCTCTTTAACCTTGTTCACCTTCCAGCCATACAGGGTGTATACTGTACGTATAAGATAGCAGAATGCAGCCTTCATTGCCAGGAACCGAGGATGAAGTTGGCTTATATACTGTATAGTATAACCAGGATGTAAGACTGGAAGTCACAGCTCTACTAACTTAAAATACTGAGAAAAACCAAACGCTCTGTCTCTGGGTGCTTTGTCTCAACCAATGAGGCTTCTATAATAGTGAACCTGCTCCCAGTGTCAGTACGAATTCAGGGCTAAACATCCTAAAACGCGTCCTCACACAAATGTTTAGAATTTCTTGTCTGACAGATTAATACAAATAATCTGGATGCAGGAAGTGTCTTGAGTTTTTTAAATGTAAATAATTTGAGTAAATATTTATGTAAATATTGTACTTAATATGTAATATGCAGACAATATGCAACATGTAAATAATTAATGTTCCCTTCCACCAGAGAGTACAAACAGACAGAGTCAGATCGTATCCAATTCCTTGTAAGTCCTGTCCAACTTTGGTCAATAAAGCTGATTCTGATTCTAAAGTCCTAGCTGGAGTAAACTGTTCTGGTGTGGCCCACTCACACACTCCCACCTTTAGGGAACAGGCCACTAATGCTGGTCACTATTAACACATTTGTGCTTCTATGGAACTGTACATCTTCATAAACATCCACTTGCCATCAGATTGTAGAATGGGCTCCACCAGTGGTCTGTAGTGTCAATACAGAAAATGTTTTGGTTTGAACAGGCACTTAGACATGAACAGGGCAGCAGATGCAGCAAAGGCCTCGTAGAGCGCCTGTAAATCCGGGGTGAATTATTAATAGACCTGTGTGCTACACAGTGCCTACATAATCAGAGGAGTCTGTGGATGTCAGGGAGCAGCGTTTGGTGCCTTTGATCACAGACTAAACTAAAGGTGCTGACCCAAACACATGCTCCTTCATGTGCTGCCCAGCAGCTGGAGTAACTGCAGAAGCTACGCATCAGCAGATGCCACAGCGCGTGGAGCTGGGGGAGTGGGGGGAACCCACGAAATGCCCCCTGTTGTGTTCTTATGCTAAACACATTACTTCCCTCCAAGGCGTTTGAACACAAACACATGCATTAGTTTCCCCTGTTCAAGGTCCGTGAACCCTCAGTCCAGTCCTGATGGAGCCGCCTGAGTCTGACAGTACACTGTGTCTCTGCCCCCAGCCCAACTGGTGGAGGCAGATGAAACCCATCCAGCATCTGGTTCCGCCTCTGCAGGGAGGCTGATAAAGTTAATTTATGAAGCTGGCTCCGCTGGGGTTCTGTTGGGTTTACGTGGTTCTCTGTAAGGTCTTAAATCGACTTTGTAACCTGCCTTGAGATGAATTGGAGCCACATAAATAATGGTCTACACAGACACTCACGTTTTGTATTTTTGAGGAGCCTTTTCTACTGTAGTTTCCCGGTCTCTTGAACCCCAGAGCCAGTATGCTCCAGTTTAAATCCTCCCTTCAGAAGAGGAAACCTTTTCATAGACCTTCCCCTGGTTCTGTTTCAACACCACCTAAAGTAACGTCAACCAGAACAGAAGCAAAACACTCATCGGTACAAAATAGATTGCTTTTTTTTATGGACAGACACCAACAAATAATTTGTTTGTCTGGTTTCTTCTTGCTTTGGAATGAGGCTTTAATGAACCTATAAGGTTGTTATTTCTTACTGTAGCATCTTTCCATCAATGTTTAACTCCTCTGTTAACATCACTTGAACCATCAGCCCTTCAGGTACTCGTGTTAGCAGCAGGGCTTCACACGCTAACACTGGACAGATGTGCAGATAACGCAAACCAGATGGAACCTTACTCCACTTCTCTCTCTCTCCTACTTTATTGGCCACTTACTGTATGTTGGTCATGAATGAACACGAGCTCTCAAACAGCCTGAGACTGGAGCTTCATGACCCAACTACTGTACTGACTGAGCGCTGCTGACCACTTACTCTCCACATCAAAACCTCGTCTTCTTTTCTCCTTTGAGTTGTCACAGAATCACCTGTACACATCCGTCACACAGAACTACACAATAGTACTGCTAGAACCACTCTGGTTTAGTCAACAGCACGGGTAAAGTAACAATACAAGTTTGGTGCATTTGCCTTTTGAGCAGGATTGTTAGGTCTCCAGGTGTTAGGTCCCTTGCGTCCACGTTTCCTCAGTGACCTTTTATTTACTGTTAAATGCAGCCCTGCTCGTGAAGTGGTCTACAGGTCTAACTAGCCCCTCACCATCACACCTCCTCCTCCAGCACACACTCAGGGACTGTCACGACTAACGAACAGAACTGAGTCTTGAATCTGTCTGTTCTGAGGGTTCATTGGTTCTTTTGCCAGCTTAAGTGTGATGACTTTTTTGTGTCCTGTCCAGCAGTTCGTCAAGTAGCGTGTATTAAGCTAAATGTCGTCCTGTGAGGAGTATATAAAAAATACTCCTCTTGATTAATGTTTTACTTTTTGTTTTATTTAGTCCATCCTAAACACATGTGTGATGTTGCTGGGTTGGTGGACAGGTTTAGTTTGTGTGTGTGTTTGTGTGTGGAAGGGGGTGCAACCAGCTACTGAAACCAAACAAATCAATGAAGCACAACAATAGGCACAAAATAAATAATTAAGGATATACCTTATGAAGACACATTCGTAACTAAATAACTGCTGTACTGTGGTTAACTCTTACATTTATATTAATACTAATAATAGTGTTAAGGTGTGTGCATACATGATCACATACTGTAATACTTCAATAATAGCCGTGACATACAACATTGCAATTACCATAATCAGACATTATTGATAGTGATAATAATAAGTAACAGCACCACTTACAGCTAAGCCTGTTTATCAGCTCTGGTGTTGAGTGTCCCACTACCAGGTTAGTAAAGCTGTAGCTTTACTAACATTGTTCATCAAAAACGGTGAGGCAGACGTTGGTGCATGAACAATGCCACTTGTAAAGGTCAGAGTGGACCACCGTGGGTCAACGCTGTCCGCACCATGAGAACCAGGGGCAAACACTCCCCCCAGCGGAAAGGTTGGCCTGAAAGAATAGAGCCTGAGGACCCACGGTCTGTAGGGAGCCCTCAGGAGATGCCCCCGCGCCCAGAGTGGGTGGTGACTGTGGGTGGATCTGAACACAGACTGGTGTTGAATGGTCTCAGTATATTAGTACAATCTTTGTAAGAGGGACCAAGATGTTACTCACATCAGGTGTGAAGCCAAGGAAAGTAAGCTGAAGGCGCTGCATGATGTCAAGATGCATTATGTGTGTCTGGATTTCGACCAGGAAAACGTATATTAAAAATAGATAGCAATAAAACTCCCAAACATAAATAAATGAATATATGAAGGGGCTGAGAAAAGAGGAAGGAGATAAAGGAGAGACAACATAAAATGATTGTCACACACACATTCTGTTCTCTGCTCGCATGCCTATAGAACCAGAATCCTTATACAGTATTTTTACACACAAATGGTTAAACACCATAAATAACACACAGCTGTGGTAAACAAAGCTGACTGTCCAGCAGGTTTAGCAGCCGGATGTCTTACGTGTCGTTGGGTCTGGATACACTGACGTGACCTCAATCCGCTGCCGACTTCCACCACGGTTGTCACGGCCTGTAATGCTACTCTTTTATCGGGTCCAGCTACAGTACAGCCCCACACATGCAAGTGAGTCAGTCAGCGAGTCAGTGAGTGAGTTAGTCAGTGAGTGAATCTGCCAGGGAGTCAGTGAGTGAGTCAGTCAGGGAGTCAGTGGGTGAGTCAGTCAAAGAGTAAGTGAGTGAGTCAGTCAGGGAGTCAGTGAGTGAGTCAGTCAAAGAGTAAGTGAGTGAGTCAGTCAGTCAGTCAGGAAGTCAGTGAGTGAGTCTGTGAGTGAGTCAGTCAGTGAGTGAGTCAGTTAGTGAGTCAGTGAGTAAGTTTGTCAGTTAGTGAGGAAGTCAGTGACTGAGTCTGCCAGGGAGTTGGTTGATCGGGCAATCAGTCATTCAGTGAGTGAGTGAGTGAGTGAGTGAGTGAGTGAGTGAGTGAGTGAGTCAGGGAGTCAGTCAGTCAGGTAGTGTCAATTCAACATCATCTTCTGTGTGAAGAAGTTCTGTACAGCCATGTGTCATGTTGTATTTTTTCATTAATAGCGTTTGTCTGACTATGATCAGAGGCGACAATGACAGGTCCATGTTTAGTTAGACTCAACACAGCAGCCAGAGCTAACAGATGAGAGCCTGGTCTGAGATTGGCCTTGTGTGCAGGGCTACAGAACTGACCTCATCCCACTGACATATTGTTTTTCATTTAGTTATATATGAAATATGCATAAACACACGGCGCAGCAAAGAGCCAGCTTGTCCTGTTCCAGGGAACAGATATTGAAAAATGAAGGAGCTACGAGACAGCAGCTAGTGGCAGGATTGCTTTCCTTCCACCTAAAATGCCACTGTGCCAGTGCTGCAGCTCCCCGTTGGGGGCCTGTGCAGTATATAGACCTGTGGCTGGGAAATGAACAGATTGAGATGTGTAGCAGCCTGCTGGCTGCAACTCGGGTCACGCTGCTGCCACATCCTCAGCACCTCCACAAACATTTAAAGCAATTTATCAGTTTTCATAATTAGGAAGGAGAACACGAAGCATGTGGAGCACTGGTTGCTACTGTCAAACCTGGGAACAGAAGCAGTAGCTGGTCAAATGCTCCTCCCAGGCTCCCTAACCCCCCGTGTCAAGAGATCACTTATGCTATTTGCATAAAAACAACTGGATTAAGCATCTGCACAACAGCAGGCGACAGAGTAAGACATCAGTTACTGCAGCAAAGTCAAGGAGACAGATGCCTGTGTACACACGTGATAATTCTGTGATTAATGAATCCATTTGCAACTAATAATCTAACTGGAGCAAATTTGCATATGAGTGGAGCTTAAGTCTCAGACAGAGCTGTGACTAAGAGCAACGGTTCGGTGGCTGGTAGCAGTAGCTGATGTATTACTGGCTCCAGGGCAAACAGGCTTCTGCGGCCGACCTGGGGAAGGGCTGGAGGGAGCAGATCCACTTAGCCCTCCACTGCATCGCCGTTCAGCCGACGAGCAGCACAGCACATTAAGTTTTAACCGGAGCATGATGCATGGTAGCGCTCCTGACGGGCCAGCAGATGAACCTCTGTCACACAGTGCATGCAAGGCTGCGGTTTAGGTTCAAGTACAAGGCTCTGGTTTATTTTTTCAGTTCGGAGTATGTGGAAGACGCAGCGGCTGTTTCATCGGTGCCAGTCCAAGTCCAAGGTGCTGCTCAGCCTCAGGCCTGACCATGCAGCCAATAAAATGCTTTTATTACTCAGTGAATATGCTGCTGTCAGTGTGTACAGCACATGGAAGGCACATGGTGTCTGTTGTTCTGGTTCAGGTACCACAGGCTGCAGATGATGATGTTGTCCTGTTGGCTTCCTCAGAGGAAAACTGTTCACACAGTGGAATCTGAAGTGGTGTGGTTGAAGGCTACTGTGACCCATACTTTAACATCTAGTGTTTCCAGATGGGAAATAAATAAATATCTTATATAATATTGTATTTCAACCCAAACTATCAAACAAAAAAATGAATATAATGTAAGAAACATATGACAGAAGATACAGTACAGTAGGTTCAACTCCCAGACAGGCGCATGAAGCTGCTCAACACCTTTCATGTATGTAATGGACTTTTATGGTACTTGACTTAGCCACTCACAGCAATAAACTGTATGATAGCATCCATCAGCAGGTCGTCGGGTCACTGAGGTCTTCCACAATCTACAGCTCCTCTTGTTGGTGGTCGAAAACCCGACCCATTTTGTGTAATCTTGTTTTAACCTGAGCCAACCCACCCAGTGCTGCTCTGTAACCAACTCTCATTTACATGTTTGTGCCTTGGTTTCCATGTGAGCTCACAGTAAAGCTGCTTCTCTGTCGCACACACAGTCACAAAGACCTCATCTGCTGAATTCAGAAACTTTTTACTTTGCGTCATGTTGCCATGACAACATATACTGTACGGGAAGAGGTTTTAACAATTATGGCAACATGTTGTCATGGCAACATGACGACATGTACAGGAATTGTCATGTTGAGCACAAATCGTCTAATCTGATCTGCCTAATCTGATTTTAGGCAGGTGTGACTGACATCTGGACAGGAAATGCACCTCAAGCCCCCCGACGAAACCAGAAGAAAAGCATGAGAGAAACACAAACTGCATGAGAACCATCATCCACCTCATCACATGTCCTGGAGAACCTATTAGTACAACCATTATCATTCATTATCCAGATGATGAACCCCTCTGTCCACCTCTATCTATAGATGCCAGCATCTATAAAAGCAGCTTCAGACACAGGGACACAACCACCAAAGAAACACAAACAGCAGCCAAAGACAACCCAGTGATGCCTAAATATCAGTCTAGGATGGAGGCAGTAGACTGTCTGAGGAGAATGTGAACTGAGGCTGAACTCCATCACCAAACTCCAAACATGTAGCACATGACGATGGTGCTCTTAGTTCAGCAGGTGGATCCTGCAGTAAGTAGGCTGAGGGCTGAGCACAGAGATGCCAGAGGCCTGTTTGACTTGTATGCCAAGTTGATCTGATTAAGTGGCTAAATCCCAGGAAAACACACACACACACACACACACACACACACACACACACACACACACACACACACACACACACACACACACACACACACACGTGCTATGACTGCAGGGAGGCGGCTCATTGCAGCGCTACGCGTGCATCAGAATGCTTTGACCCTGCAGCCACAGCTGAGCCTCTAGCTGGCGACGGGGTGTCACCGAGGACTGATGGGTGCATCTGACACGGTTCAGGAGGAAAGCACCAGGTCGACTCCTTGGGCAGCGATGCGACACCTGCCTGGTGTCCATCCATCCATCCATCTTCTTAACCGCTTACTCCCTAGTGCGGGGTCACGGGTGGTGCTGGAGCCTATCCCAGCTGGCTACGGGCGAGAGGCAGGGTACACCCTGGATGGGTCGCCAGTCCATCACAGGGCAACACATAGACAAACAACCATTCACTCACACACTCACACCTACGGGCAATGGAGAGAAGCCAATCAACCTAATGCACGTCTTTGGACTGTGGGAGGAAGCCGGAGAACCCGGAGAGAACCCACGCAGAACGGGGAGAACGTGCAAAACTCCACACAGAAAGGCACCAGGGCCGCCTCCGGGAATCGAACCCAGAACCTTCTTGCTGTGAGGCGACAGTGCTACCCACCGCACCACCGTGCCGCCCCTGCCTGGTGTCGTCTTCTCATATAGAGAGTGATGGACGCGTCACTGGCTCTTCTTTAATGGTGTTCTGACCACAGCACAGAGCAGAAAGCAGGACATGGCACACAGCCAACGAAGAAGACAGAACTACAGAAACAAGGCGCCGGAGGCCGGAGCACTGGGCTGTCACTGAATCAGGCCCAAATGATGCTTTACTCTTTTACATATGTGCACACTTGTTATTTCTTCCAATGATTCACAGAACATAAACACAGACAGAAAGTCAGTTAACAGCCCAAAGACCTGGTGCCATTTAGCGTACAGGCACCATCCCTCCCTCATCTGTGGGTTCACATCAGCCTGAAAGTTCATTTACCTTTTATTGTTGATTGTTTGATGCATTCAAATACTACTGTAGCAGCTTTGTCTCTGCACCAGTGGATGTGTCATAGTTTTGATTTCTGTAGCGTAAAAAACCTGACATTTTCTGATCCCCTTTGCACTGGGTCAGTGTGTTTATTAGCAAATGGAAATAAAGCAGCAAATGCAAATGACAGTGAAATGTCAGTGCAAGCGAACGCTGGGCTAAAACGTTCCCTGAGTCACAGAGCAGCGAGCTGCGTTGGAATCCTTCCTGCCAGCCATCACAATGAGTCATCGCACGCTGGTGAATATGGAAATAACCAAGGAGTGAACTGCCGCTGTAGGAGAACGCACAGGATCACAAACACTCGTACCTGCAGCGTTCGTCGTCCTCGCTTCCACGTTGCACTGAACTGGACCCTCGCCCGCTGCCAGTGGCTCCTTCTCCCAGTCGTCATCTAATAAAGTGGAACCGTTCCACTCGCAGCCATCACACCCACCACCCAGGCCCCACTTTCACACACAATGTGCTGTGTTCATGGAGACTCATCCACATTAAAACTTCCTCCCCGTTGGTTTGAATCCATTAAAGCTGCAGCGTGAAAGTGTTCATGTTCTACATCCTTCATTTTCAGGGTTAGATTGCCCAGAACCTCCCCTCACCTAGCTTCAGTTCCAAACTGAAATTAGACAGCAAACACAAAAATAATGGTAATGATAAATTATTATTTTTTTTTTTTTGTCCACTGAGCAGTACAAGGGACCAGAGGAACAATAGGGAGGTCGACCGTTTTGACTAGTGATGGCTGATGTTGCCTCATGATGTCTAACACTCCAACTTTATGTCTCCTCTGTTCAAACTTTACATGTTTGAAATACTGTAATAGCACACACACACACACACACACACACACACACACACACACACACACACACACACACACACACACACACACACACACACACACACACACTGATCACCATGATCCTGACTGTCTACACTGTCCATACATCAGCATAATCTATAACACAGGTTTAACATTTAGCTGAAATATCAAACTGTCTCCTTTTCAGCCAACTCAGTGTTGATAGAAACCACCCCCCACTGGCCCTGACAGCTCTTCTGTGTGTGTGTAGACTGTGATGACTGCCTCCATGCTGCAGCTCCCACAGCTTTACCTGCTCTCCTGACGCCAACGGACGAGGGTCTTAACTTAAGATTCTAAATTTAGACGGAAAGGGGCTTAAAGGCGGGTGTTAGAGCTGTAATTAAATCAGTGTCTGTCAGCAGGACATTCACACCACCTTCATTAGCACCGTCCCCTCATGACAGCATTGTTGTTAAGACTATAAGCAGAAGGAAGCTGCAGGAAAACTAGCAGGGTCCTGCTTTGAGGAGCCAGTGGTGTCCCTTATGAACCACATAGAAGCCCAGAGGCAGGAAACTCACTGTTCTGCTTATTCAACAAGCCACGGGAAATGCCAAAGATGACATTCATGCAATGATTATAATCGACCCGTAATTTACTGAGAGTACAAAATAGCAACAAAATAAATATTAACTCATATCTCCAAAAAGTTGGATGAGGAGCAGCAAAAGGCTGGAAAAGTAATTAGCAACAGCAATCAGAAACGAACAGTGGAGCATCTGACAACCAATTAGTTAAATGGGTGACAGCTCAGTAACAGAGGACGGACAGAAGCTCACAAATATGCAAACAACTGCATCAATATGCTTCAGAAACAGGTTCCTTAACAAAAAGTCATGAAGAAAGCAACAAGACAGAACTGAAACCCTGTCCTCCATCCTCTATCCTCCACTACAGCAGGAGACCGGTCCAGATGCTCAACTTACCAGACTTGGCTGGAGAACAGTCCGTATATCTGTATCTCTGCATGCCTTTTCTCCTCCATTGACAAAGACTAGAGGGATGTACCGGATGTTGAGCAGTGCGGCACAGGCCCACACATTTCTCACTGTGACTCAGTAGCTGCTGGAGACAGATGCCATTCACCAGACGAGTGGATGATTTGTCCTCCAAGCCTGAATGGAGACTGGTCTGACATAGTGGAACCAAACTGAGTCCTGCACACATCACACTGCTGACTGTGGTCAGTTATGATTTGGGTTTTTATGGCGTGTGTCACCTACTCTGTACTGAAGCCACCCTCCTCCCAGGGGAGCTGTCACTAAATACTGACCAGGCAACGTAATAGAGTACATGCATGTTTTAATGCGTAGGTGACACAATGAGGCAGCGGCGGGCTAAACTGCTAATAAGGCTACACACACTTCTATAGAACATGCAGTTCCACACGAGGCGCGTCAGGGAAGGCTGGAGGAATTTGTTCCATTCAAAGAAAACTGTTGAATTGTCAAAAGCACCGTGAGCGCCGGCGCTGCTGCCGTAGAGGCGCTCATTACTTTTGATGGGATAAAAATAGCATCACGGCAGCCACAACCGTCCAATGGAAACACTGGCGGTTTGTCACTGGGAGGCAGCGAGGTCATTTGTATTCCCCCGCCGTTCCCCTCCGGCACCACCGCTTCTGTGGGAGCCTGGGTTCAACTGAGGGAGCTCCGCTTCATTTGTAAGAAATAAAAATTAGGAATTTGTGACTAGGGCAGTATATGAAGGAGGAGGGAGCCGCGGCAAAAGATAAATACTCCACACAGAATGGGAAGCGCTGAGCTCCTCTCTCCTCAGGATTCACAATCAATCCGAAGACCTGCTTAACTGGTCCTCACTGAGTGTGTTAGTCATTATTAAAACACAGCGTGTTTTCAGGAGCAGTTGAGTCATTTGTAATCAACATAGCCACAGGATGGATGACACAGTTCTTCATTAAACTGTGTTTTTCTCCAGCCGAGTGCTGGGATGACTGTAACACAGGGAGATTTAATCAGTGGCGACTAATTTAATTGCAGTCGGTTGGAAAATACCACAACGTAATATGGTAATCTGTTTGTGAAACCGTTCTGGATGTTTAGATTGATCTTCAACAGACAGAGCGAGATCAGAAAGTGAAAGTGAACCTCGCGCTGAAAGCTTGAGCTCAGCAACGTGTCAGGCAGCATCCTTCACTCTGACACAGTCCAGCACTCGAAGACGTCGCTACTGTGTCTGTGCTCTGCTACGGTGTAAAAGTACCTGCAGCTGGCGATCGGCCCCACACAGTGAATATTAGTGAATTTGAAACAGATTATCTGTTTGTATCCATTTAATTATCTTGAATGAAGCTTTATTTATTCTAACAAAATGAACTTCCCAACAGAATGTCCTGAATGCAGATCACTTATAATCACACTTTGGAAAATTGGAAAAGTGTAAAATATTAATTAAATCTTGACCCAGAGGAATGATGTGGAGCTAAATCATGATTATGACAGCAGACGCGATCTGAAATTAATGGAGACTAATCCTATTTTTCAGATCCATCATCAACTGCTGTCTGAGAAAGAGGCAGGACAAAACCACCGAACAGGAAGAGGTCGTGCTGATGCCCACCTCAGTGTACGCATGGTCTGAGTCAGCTGATCGCCACCTACAGATTAGTAAGGTGTCACATTGACACTAAGTGCTAAAAGACCCTCTAGTCAACCTGACTGCAGGCAAACACACATGCACATTACTAAACGTTCATGTGACACTAGACAGGAAGTAGAAGAGAAGAAGTGGCGCTGCAGGAAGCTGGAGGGCTGCTGTATATTTAATGCACTGACCTGCATCAGTAATCAGAGTCCCTCAGACATCACTTTACACGGAGCTACATGACTCCAGCAGGAACAATGAGAGACTCCGCTCTGTGCCAGGATCTAATGGACCATGGTTCAGCTTCTATAACCACTGCTGCCTGTGTGTTCAGTACCAAGGTTGTGTTCGTATGATCAAGGTTCTGTCAAACTGTCTATTGGCTGATATAAGCCCTGACTGAACTAACAGATGTTAGTGGAAAGGAAAGCTTTATTTCCTTTTCCTTTTCAGCATCCTCGTCCTCTGGTGGTAACCCCACCATGTTCCCAGACCGCAGACAGGAATCTGGATCACAGTGTTGTCATAACAAATAAAAATGACGGTCAAAACACGAATTAGAAGCACGTCATGAAAAACCAACAGGAGCCGTTCATGTCACGTCCTATTAGCCGTGGAGCCCTGTGAGCCGCGTGTCTTTCTGCAAGACGCGGCTGAGCGAATAAAAGGAGACGCGCCGCTGTCAACACTTCATGTCACATTTTTAACACCTGGATGGATGCGCATTTTGGCTTCTCCCTCACAGACACACAAGTTAAAGCTGATGGGTGTGTGTGGCGTAAGAATGCACAAGATGATGTTTAGAATCAATCTTTAGGGCTCGACTGACCTCGGTTGCCTCAGAGCTGCTGCGTGTGGGAGCACTGAATTAGGATGCATCAGACACCAGCACATCATACGCTGTAACGCTGCCCCCTCTGATCCTTCTTCTTACCAGTAAAAACGATCTGGGCCAATCCACGCGGCCGGCAGCCAACCAAAGGTACCGCATGAGGTAGAAAGGGACTAATCCCTGGAACCATCTTCAGTGATATGTCAGCAAAAACATCTTAAACAGGTTCCCACACACAGGGAACCGTGGGGCGTTAATCCCGCAGAACTATGACCTGCATCACAGCTGAAAACATGTCCAGTAACAGCAACAGAGGAGGATGAAAACCTGACCTACATGTTTAACTATGATATGAGAGAACATCCCCTGAAGGTCTAAAGTTTGAAGGTTCCACAGGCTCAACGCTGTGAGGATAACGTTTTGGTCTGTTCGTCTTCCAGTTCCGATCTGATTCAAGATTTAGCAAGACTACAATCAGAGTTAGTGGAAGTGAGGCTCACTTCAGAACTGATCGCTGAGGGAGACGCTCTGTCCAAAAACAAACCAAGACAAACGACACGAGAGCACATAAAAACAGCCCACCATGATCCATTTCCCACAGGAGCGTCAGGGATGGCAGCGGCTGAGGACTGATGGGGTGAACACAGCGGGAGCAGTTTTCAGTGCACACGCATCCAGTTACTGTTCCACTGTACAGGCAGCAGATTTACAGCAGCTGGAAGCTCCGAGGCAGAGATGCTGAGCCTTATTGACACACACTGCTCATCCTGGGATCTGTGCTTCTGTCTTTGTAAACTTCCATCACCTCCAACCTTCAACCTTCGACTCCAGTTGGAATTAGTGATTACACCGATTGAAACAACGGCTTCATAGTAGAAATGAGTCTGTTACTAAGAGAGAGAGGCAGAACGCGAGGAGCAGAGTGATGAGTGAGTGAGGCCTGGTGTCAGAGTAGCTGCTACGCAAAGTGCTTTATGCTGAAATTACCATGGCAACAGTTTGCATTAACCTAGAAACAGAGGGAATGAAGCAATAAAACATGTCTTAATACTGGCCGTGGATTCAAGTAGACTAATTAAAGGCTCGTGTTACTGTACCACTGGCTGTGTAAAAACTCAACAGTCGTCCTCTTACAGCATTTACAGTAAATGAGCCCAGATCAGCTGTGCTGTAGCAGCAGCAGAATGCCGGGCCCTGAGCAGCAGCGCCCCCGGACCTCCCACCTCCCACCATCAGCCCCCGATAAACCTGGTTTCCTGCCCCAGGAAACCTTGTCTCCCATCAGCAGCCACGTGCTGAACGGATCAATTACACAACGTGAAGCGACTGATCAAGCTGTGGCTCAACGCTCGGTGCGTTCGAATCACAGAAAGATGTCCCTGCTGCTGGGGTGTGATGCAGATCCTCCTTTTCCACTTGAGTACACGATGAGCAGCAACTGTACGTGGGTCTAACGCAGACCACCAATAAATGCTGGTAATGACATCATGTCACAGTCATCGCTTCTCATCATACATCATATTTCAAACGAGAGTCCTACCAATACTGGACTCCATCGACCCATGGAGGCCTTGTTAGTAAGTATAATGTATATGGTACTAAATCTGTCAGTTAAAAATGGCCATGAAATATTCTAGAAGAAAGAAAATAAAAGGATTGGAATGGGCCTGTAAGCAGGAGGAAAACCAGTTACCTGCTCCTCTGAGTGCCTACAGTAGGTGGAGCATGAGTCTCTGGAGGGGGAGCCATTAATTATGCCCAACAGAGGAGGCCAGACACGTTCCGGTCGTGATGAGCATGAATCAGTGACAAATAACTGGGGCGAAGCTGAAGGCGCGGTGGACGCCGATCCTCAAAGGAACGCTGTGAAATCGCAGGAACCCCCGCAGACGGAGCTGAGCGGCTCCACGGGCAGCGGTGGGACTCCGCTCATTAGGGAGCAGCGACAACAACAGAGCCTGAGAGGAGCCCAAGCAAACAGCCCAAACAGCTACCTGTCCTCCATTATGGTAATGCAGTATCCACAGAGTAAGGGCGTCCTCCACGCTGGACAGCAGGAAGTGCTGCTGGAGGCCGATTGGCTCAAGGGCAGCTCGGCAGCTGAACAAAGAGGCGCTGAGGGCTGGAGCTGCAGCTGAGAGGTAAAAGCCAAAGCCGCTCAGACCCACAGATGATACTGTACATGATGCCTCATCCACAGTCTGGGCGACTTTACATTGAGGAACTGTAGATCTTCACAGATGTTGCTCTTTAAATATCCAGCAATTACTTTGCACTGCTGGTATTGTGTTTGGTTCTGGCCCAAATCGGACCCGGACCTTCTCGCTGTACCAGTGCACCACTGTGCCGCCCCACATTAAGTTCAATTACTGTAGTATAGAAACTATATTATAAAAAAATAAAAAAATGTACATGTCTATTATAATAATGACTTAGGATGACTATACTGTAGTTGATGCTATGGCCGCCCGGTTTGAGTGTGCTGGTTCAGGTTCTCTGCAACATTCCTCGTATCTCCTCAGCCCCCCGGCCGCTCGGTGCCCCGCAGAGACAAGCGCTGCAGGTTATTTAGCAGATATTGGACATTTAAGGAAAGCGATTGCAGCCGAGGACTAAGCTGCTTAGGCTGAACGTTCACAGAGCCGCGCAGCGTCTATTTAGGGCCACGGCGGCGGTTCGGGGGGAAAGCAGACTCTGATTAGACGGTGACATCTCAAAAGCTTTCCTCTCCGCTGCAGTTAAGTGACCTCGTTTCAGGAAACAAAGGGCCGTTAGTTGTCAGGTTGGATAATCTGATTGGAGAGGATCCTTATGTTACAGATACGTTGGGCTGGCTGGAAGCTACAGTGATGGAAGCCGAGGCAGAAAGGAAACCAACAGCACGTCCTTCTGAATTCATTCGGACTGTCAGAGTTTGATGCATCAATCACAGCTTTTGTTGAGTGCTGTTAATGACTAGTAGTAGTAGTAGTGGTGGTAGTAGTGTTTACATATCCTGTACATACTGTACCTACTGTGGATGTTGATGGTACAAAAGAAAATGAAAACTATTATTAGTTAGTTTTCATGGTACATTGGCCAGGTCGGGCTGATGTGATTTAATCATGAGGGATTATGTAGTTTAGTGCTTAGAGAAAAAATGCATGTGGGCCTTGACTTGAGTACCTCCCCCACCCCCGCTCTGATGCTCCCACATCCTCCTCACGTTCGCTTTCGGCCCGATGAGTGGCTTACTACTGTGAGTCAGAGACATCTGCCAGCAGCTAATGCTACAGCAGCTTCACATAAGGCGCGAGGAGACGAGGAAGCTCTTTGAGGGTTAAAAGGATCATCTCTGACTGTTTGGAAGGAAGGGACCGCTCAACAAAGCTGTATCCTAACATTTCCATAAGTTCAGATACAGCTGTTGGTGAACAAGAGGCTCTTGTTTTCGCACTACAGTATAGGATGCAGTGTGAAAAGCAGGAAAAACTACCTAAAGAGCAAATCCAGGTTAAAAACAAATGTTTATCAGGAGTGCATGTTTTCTGTTGCAGCCATGTCCAGGTGGGACATCGATTATGCTGGGACTCTAGTAGATGATGCTCCCAGGATGCTAAGTGTCCGTTAGCAGCGCCGGCCCACAGCCAAAGCCCTTCTCATTTATTCATGGCTTCTGATCCCTTCTCGTATGGCCCGACCCGGTCCCAGCTCTGCAGCTAGACGCTCCCCGGGGAGCTGTGCTCAACAACATGCCCGAGCCTCATTTCCTGCGATCCTTTCATGAATATGTGTATGTGATAAATACGTCTCTGTGCTCTGTAACCTTCAGTGCTAGTCGTCGCACAACGAACACCATCATGGCCACAAAGAGGCCGGTGCCCAAACTCTCACCTGTCTAATTCCTGACATGTCCTGTTGGGACCCTCATCATGTTTGTGGTCACACCTGCACACAATCATCTTAACATCACCCCTCTGACACTCCAGTGGTTGTTCAATGGACACTACCTCTAATTAACTGCTCACTGACACATTTATTTGACTGCAGGCTTCTCTGTTTCAAAGGAGAACGCACGCAGCCTCACATTTAGGAACACGCTGACCAGGCTCGGTGCTTGTGTTTAGGTTGCAGGAGTGCTGAGTCATCCTCAGCGAACACTGGAGCATGAAATGCTCATCTGAGCCACATGGTCGTGTATCAGTTCAGGCAGGTGGAGGGCATATGGACAGACCACTTCCACGACCTGGGAGAATGTTCACAAGGCCCGGCCTGCTGCTGGTTCCTATCTCTGTGCCAAGGACACACACACACACACACACACACACACACACACACACACACACACACACACACACACACACACACACACACTCATATTTTGTCGAAGGCAGATCACTCGGGGCTATGAACACTGGCCCCTCATACATATCCACTTATACAGCTTTCCTTGGAGAAAATTGAGGGTGAGGAACTGGCAGGCAGGACTACATAATCCCAGCTTTAGGGATGATCAGGGAGCGGTGGAATCGATGGCAAATGAGAGGACAGTGCAGCCGTCTGTAGCGACAGATGACAGTCCACCCTGGCTACGCCTGGCAGGTGTAACCACAGCGGGTCAAGCTGAGTGAACTGCAGGGAAGGGCCACTGCCCCAGCCATAGCAACGCTGGCTGAGGCGCAGGTCTTTACTGCAGGCAGCAGACAGAAACATGACAACGGGAACGCCAGGAAAATCCCTCCTAGTTTGATCGGTGGGTAGGGTTCCAAACGCACTCCTGGTCATGTGCAAAGATCCCCTGAGTGACTCACACACCGCTAACGCACCACGTGGTCAGACAATCAAGCTGTCTGTGGGCGGGCGGACGGGACGTTTCTACATGAAGTCCAGGAGATTTCAGTTTAAGTGTTTTTGTTTTGAAAGCAGCTTTTTATTCTTAAAGGTTGTTTCCTTGACAACACATCACACTTTAAACATGCTTGACCTGGTTCCACTACATCCATGCTCCATAGGCTAAATTTGCACCGTGCTTATAAAATTGTTGTCCAAACCTTTTTTAGGTCTTCTCCCTTAAATGAGGCTTAGGAGCCTGATCGCTAATGTGCAGAAGAAGAGGCTGACGTCTGGCCAGGCCATCAACCACTGGCTTTTCTAAACATGCTAATCAGTTAATATTCACTGTAGGTCATCAAAGATTATTTGTGACATTAAGCAAATCTTAAATGATGGTTCCTGTTTTCCTCATGTCAACATGGACATTTGTCGACACTGAAATGAGCACAAATAAGCTGCAAAAAACAAATATGCTGCAAAAAACAACAACCTTAAGTGCTTTGTTAGATTGCTTGTGTTTTTGAGCTTCATGTGTACTGAGAGGCTAAAGTAAACTGGATTGAAATTAGCTTGCTGGCTAAATGCGTAGCCATCCACGCTACGAGGCGTTGAGGAGCATTTAAGAGCATAGGCCATCTGAGCTCTAAGGTCAAGAACCACTTCTATTACTGTTTAGATGACAAAGCTTGTCATGTTTTCTCCTGAGTCTACACGGGGAGATAACTGCTCAGGGGTCAGGCATAAAACGCCTGATTCATGCGGGCACATGGTCGTTTAAACCCCTGCTGCTGTTGGTATAAGCTGATGACTCAGACTTGTATCGTACCATCCCCTGCTCCCGTCTCCTGCTGCTCACAGTGATTGGACTTCTCACACAACATAAAACACTGTTAAACAAACAGGTTGTTTCTACGGCTGCTCTTCCTGTTCTGTGAAGAGCCGCGTGGGGGAGGAGGTGGGAACTGGAGCCCTGATGAGCACAGATGATGGAGCGGTAGAAACAACATGAGAAATGCTTTTAGGGCGGACACGGAGCATGAGCTCTGCCACAGTCTGCGTCCAAGCAGCTCGGTACCTATGGAGCTGGGTGCAGCTTAGTGTACGTCAGCCAGAAGCACGGTGACATATGTGCCATTATTTATAGCCAGCAGATCTGCTGAGAGGCCCAGCGGCTGCTTAGTGAAGGTATTATTTGAGAGCCCAAAGACCAAGCTCACAAACCCTAGACTCAGGAGAGGCACTAATTTTGTCATCCAAACAGAATTACAGATGACACAGTCAAGCGTGAGACCAGTATTTAGCAGATACTCAATGATGAGAGGGAACATGATATGAAACAGCACCAAAGCGGTGTCTCCTCCTGGCTTCATGCAATGCTGCTTCACGAACAACAAAAGAGAGTCAGGCCCTCGTGACACGACAGGCTTCACAGCTCTGGATTCCTGCTCAGGTTCCATTTTGTGCACCAGTGAAGTAAAACTATGATTACTGGGGGATTAGCAGTTTCTATGTGACACCCGGCACACAGTGATGGACAACGAGGCGGATTAACACCCCCCCACCCCTAAACAATCAGCACGCGGTGCTGCTCACTCGTGCAGCTCAGCCACAAAACACTGTGAGAATTGCAAGGGTTAATGTTAAGTCAATTAGGGTTTGGCTAAATCCTTATGCGGCAAAGGTCATCTCTTAGTAGACAGAGGGATTAGGGCTGGAGATTCCCACTTCCCTGTGCTGCTTCACCTGAATTCACAGCCAATCCGCTGCAGGGAGGCTGCAGCCCATCGGTATCTGTCCACGGACCAGGCCCTGAGCGATTCAGCTCCCACCCATCAACGTGATCAAGAACCGCAGCAAAAGTCAAGTCTGTGAACTGCAAAGTGTCTCTAAGGCCAGAAAGACACATTCATGAGGTCTAGTCTGCGAGACGGAAGCTAAACAACTGCACTGAACATGGACAGTGTTCAATAATGAAGTTAAAGGAGAAGCTGCTGTCTGTCGGCTTTCACTGCCCTGCATTCATCACCGCAGCCATGGATGCTGAGAAGATGACACGGCCGTTGCGGTGTTTTATTTCCCTGGCAGTAAGAAGTTGCGCTGGGAGCTGAGGAGGAGTTGAGGCTGTGAGCTGTTTGTCTACACAGGAGAACCTCTTGTCCAACGGAACATTAAGACATCAGCGCTGGGTGGGGGAAGCAGATTGATGCTCCGCTGCACGGATCCCTGAGTCAGTCTGAGCTAAATAGGGCACTGTGGAAAAAGGCGGAGCAAACTCGGAGAAAGGAGAAGCGTCGCAGTCAGAAATAAAACAACACTAACACTTGGACGGCACTAAAACACTGATTCGTGTTGTTGTATATGGTACAGTTTATTATAGGAAGCAACGCATCAGGGCGACTTCTTACCTTCTTTATGGGCTTGACCGTCTACGAGTAGCAGTCGATCATCAAAGCATTGTCGTTTACAATTCTACGTCCCTTAATCCCAGCTCCGTTTGTAATTCCCATTCCCCGTCCTGGCTTCCCGGTGTCGCCCGATCACTCTTTCGCCTTTGCGCGTAAAAGCCGGCAGAGGCGCGCACCGCTCCGCGGCGCACAGCCCGCTCTGAGCACTTACTGGCGACGAACCCGCTCTGCTCGCTGCTGGCATCGATCAGCTCCACACGGTGGCTATTTTAAGTTTGAGAGGAGGAGAGGCGAAGAATAAAGTTTAACGGAGCCGGAGCGTCTCCGCCGTCAGGCGTGTCTATAATAATATCCAGCCACACTGCGCCAGTGCAGAGGAAGCGCAGTCGCTCCTGACGGCGCGGATACAGTAAAACATTTACTCCTCCGCGGCTCCGCTCTGTTGTCTGCGGTCTGATCCGGCTGCAAATACCTGCAGCCTGACTGCGCCCTGCGCTGACGGCAGATGGACCAGAAATGCGCGGACACGTGACCCGCTCGCAACGCAAACACCGCGTTTCACGTTACATATCACGTTGTAGACGACGATCAACATCACCGTCCACATCACAGTCTTGATGTAGGAGTTAATTCAGTCAAAGACACAGGACAGCTATTTGTAACATGTTACATGTGTGTGGTGGATTTATGACGTTAGTGCACTTAGTAAAGTCTGCAGCTGTGAACTGTAGTCGTCTGCTTGATCAGAGGCACAGATAGAACATGCTTCACTGCTCCCAAACAGCTGACGCTGATGTCCTCCGTCCAATTAAAGATTAAACCATTAGCTGCAAATGATGAAGCAACTTAATTTATCTGCCCATACATTATTATTATAGAAAACATGTTCTTTGTCTCGTTATAATCATTATAATCTAGACACATCAAGCAGGTGAATTGCTGAGTGTTCATAGTTTTTAGCAGCCAGTGTCTTTGCGGTGCTTCCTGCTACTTCAGTCCCAGCCTCGCGACCATATTGCTAAGCCCAGCCATCTGGGTCCACCCTCTGCCTCATGTCAACTTCTCCTGGCCGTCTGCCATCGTTGAGCAACCGGAGGCAGCGTCCTGCTGGTGACACACACATTTGAATAGGAAAAGATTGTCTTAAATAAAAGTCCAAATGAACATGGACGTAAAGAAACGTGGCCATGTGACAGGTTGAACCTCCTAAAACGCTTTGGCTCTACTGTACTTGCCCTCATAGAGGCCTGGACTGAGGGGATGGAGCCCAGTGGAAGCAGAGAACGGTGACAAGGCGGCTGGGCGCTCCGGTTCCCTCGGCTGCTCGTCTAACTTTAAATTCTGACCCGCCTGTGTTGGTGTTGGAGACGATGCAGACGAGATGACAGGCAGATGTTTCATTTACTTACATACATTATGTATAAGGCATTTCCATCAGTGTCTGCTGAATGATGGATCAACTACCAGACAAATAGGAGACTCTGAATGGAGTGAAAAGAAGAAAACAAGAGATTTGTCTGGGACTGAAGTAAAACAAAGCTAATCTGTACCACTTTCATGTTACAATAAACAATGTACAGTAGAAGGAGAGGACTTCCCGGGCTCAGTGTATTACCTCAAAAAATGGCAAAACCCTTTAAAATCCTAACAGAAATGGTCCAGACAGACCAAACCCGCAGCAGCCTCGTCCTGTGCATTAGTGAGTGATGCTGGCAACAGCTGGTCCCTGTGCACGTCCAATCCCTCATCAGCCACAGTCAGAGGAAACGTTTATTTGTGCTGTTGCCATCAGTTCTTCATGGTTTCGAGTAATAACAAGCCACAGAACCATGAGAGCACAGCATCCAGATGCTTTAAAAGTGCCCCTCCTGTCTCTCTGATGCCTCCCTGTTCTGCAGGGCAGCGGCCTTCAAAGACCTGGCTGCTCTCCACATCTGGATGCCATGACAACATTTCAGGAATGGGAGCTTTAGTTGAATAAAGCTGGCAGGCACCTCACATTTAGCAACATGAAACTGAGGAGAAAAAAGCCCACAAACACGTGAACATTACAACCAAAGGGGGCTGAACGACCTGATCCAGGAGCCACAGCTGCTTCCATCCCTGCAGCTGACCTCACTCTGAACTCAGGGAACTTCTGGTTCCACTGCTGAACTAAGATTGTGCCATTGTTGCTAGTAGCAACATGTTTGTAGATGACATTTCTGAGTTGGACCATGTGAAACATTATAGTGAGACTAATGAATGTTAGGAATCACATAATATATTTATTAAAGTCTTTACAATAAAAAGCTTGTTTAATGTGTTGGGTTCTGGTTGTGTAAGGTCTCAAACCCTGTGAAGTGGTTTAATTATAATTTGTTGTGAACTGGCGCCTCATAAATAAAACTGAGTTGAATTCCATCACCATCCTACACACAGCAGCATCACCATCCCACATTCTGAGCCCGAAATACATCAGCCACATGGTAAAGCATGAAGCACACTCTGCTCCACAGCAGCTCTCGTCTGTCAGTCAGTCCACAAATACCAAAAGCCAGGGACATTTGAAAGCATCAACCTGCAGCTGGAGGAGCAGCTGTACGTCACAGGCGGTTGAAATAAATCCAGCTTCAGCCTCCAAAGTATAGGAGTCTAATTTCAAAGCAGATGAAAGCAGAGTGACACAAACCTGCTGCAACTTGTCCTTTAAGAGTTAAAGGAGGAGAGTGAATGTTCAACCTGAGCTTGACCTGAGGGCAGACATTTAATGTATGATTTGAATACTCTGTATGTACAGTAAGTGTGTGATTAGACCCTAACATTTATGTTGTATGGAGTCCTTCATCTAGAATCTAGGGAGTTTTTACCAAACATCAGACATGATAAACTGGGATGTTTTGCACCTGTAAACTTCATGTTTGACATCAAGCGTCAGCTGTGGGAAAATGACTACAGTATGTCAACATACGTATTGAAATGTTTCAATTTGTGTTTCATTTAATATAATATTGCTTTCATTTCGTTTCTGGGAATTGAGGCATCATCGTAGCTGGCCACTGCTGGGCTTCAGCAGCTTCTGCACTTCCTGTAATAGCAAGACAAGATTCCAGCCAGATATAGTGCAATCAAGCAGGTGAGTCAGAGGCAGGATGGTGCTGTGTTGGGAAGTATTACACATCCCAGAGGAGGCCAGTGATTAGAGATCAGAGCCACACACCAAACCAAAGGAGCCCGAGGACAGATATATTCAAGCATAAAGGAGAACATGCTGTAGAGTGTCTGAACAGGGTGCGAGGAAAGCCTTGAACAGAGCAGTGAAGTCCACTAAGCACGTTATAATCCCTTTAAACAGTCAGAGGTCGTCCACAATCTGACAGAAAATTCTTATCACGTTCACCATCCCCTAAACACATCATGTGCAAATCCACAGAGCCACAATAAAGTTCACACTCCACAATCCAATATCCTCAGATGCACCAAATCCAGAAATAGTAATAAAGAGAGTGGCAGCTTGGCAGAGTCTATCAGGTCAAACAACACCACAGACTTAACGGACGGCCAGGAAGTGATGGGGGCTGAAACGCTGTCGTGTGGGTCTGAATCTATACAAAGCCTAGTGGTGACATGTGTGCACTGCAATAAAGTCCAGGTTAGTGACAGTAGACTGAACCACATACACATAGACATGTGAGGCCCTGCTCTTTGGTTATTGTCCTGTCTGGCCGTTTATCCTGCAGCATGTCGTATTGTGATGGATATAGTCTCAGGGGAGCGGCTTCGGACGTTATCACGCCATTCAATGGTCATTATCAGTGGTTATCAGCCCATACGTATGGGCCGGTAGGTGCCCATCTACCTGCTGGCAACGGTGAATAGGTGCGGTAGATCGTTGTCAATGATCCGTAAGGTTTGATCACGGCTCGGATGATTTAACCAGCAGAGTCAGTAGGGGCGCTGTTGAGCGGTTGTTGTTCCGACGGGAGGATCGAAGTTTTGATTTTGATTTATTAGCGAGCATAACTTAGCAAGTAGCTAGCGGTATTGTGTTAGCTAACTGTAACCTGAACCCCCCACCCGTTATCCAGCCCTAACCCTAACCACAATAACCTCTAAAGCTGCTTAACATAGCAACTTAGCTAGCTGTTAGCTGTTCGCGAGGAGGCAGAGCAGGCACCTACTGGCCCATTCGAATGCGCTGATAAGTTCTGATCAGCCCATTCGTAATGGCTGATAACATCCGAAGCGGGTGCTCAGGGAGCCTATATCGGAGATATATCGTATACTTTTTCTAATTAACGATCCGTGTCAGCCTCATCACATGTCAGATATAAATTCAAAGTTGGTGAACAGGTTGTGTGTGTGTGTGTTACTGTAACTGCTAAAGAACAGTACAACCAGCAGCTGAAAATAGACAAATCATGAAGTAAAATAACAACAAATTAAAACAAATAAATAAAAGAGCGTACTAAACATGTGGCATGTGGCCCACACACAGTTCATCACACAGGAAATTCATTTCACAAATTATCAGTCCAATAAAGGAGAATGATCCTCAACAGACGTTTGCTACAACAGAGAAACGTGACCTGCATGTGTGTGTCTGTCACACTTTTGGTTGTGAAACAAAAAGAGAAAACTTGTTTTACAAATTGTAATGAAGCAATTCAGGAACATTAAAGCGGTCTTTTTTTTGCTGCAAACTCATTGTGCTGTTGTGTGCTGCCTACAGAGACAGAAACCTGGTGTTAAACAATGCTATAGAAAAACAGATGTTTCTTAATATGTGACACTAATAAGGGAAACGTGTCAGTGCTAATGTGGAACCGTGGCGTCTGAAGGGAAGAGAGACTGGATTTAATATGCTACACAATATGCTCTACGATGGTACATTTTGACACATGGCAGCTCTGTCTGCCCCTTTGGTTCAGGCTGAAACCTGATTTAGTTTGGTTCAATCATTTGTGGCTGCCACAGATGCCAAACGATTCTTGGACATTTCACCACCACGGAAACAAAATCAATAGTTTTTCATTGTGATTTTTGAGAGATAACATTTCGTCTGCACTTTCTTCTGCAGTGGCCAGTGAAGGTGAAATGTCAGGTCTGTGCACAAATGAATCATCATTCACACAAAAGTCTAGAAATATGAGTGATTTTTCAGCAAAGCTGCGTTTCTCACATTTTATAGGTGGAATGAATGTTGTTACTCTGCTTTGCCTGCTTGTGGCTGTGGTTCTTTGTTTTTTTGTATAAGCCCATAGACTCTACAGGGCTTTATACCAACCTAATCTCAGTCGCTAACATTGGGGCCTCTCTGTCTCTGTTGGTCATACATAGTCTCTGAGGATCAATTATATTAAATAGGGGGAAAGGAAATAATTGAAGCCTTTTTCAAACAGTTTTTGAATTATTTATTTTTTTACAAATCTTAAAAATTTGAATAATTTATACTATTGATAAATGAGTCATTTCTAAACCCACCACTGGGACCAACAACCTCTGTTATGACTGTGGATTTGCCATTCATTCAACACATATTGGAAAAACACCCACACAGACAAACAAGAGGGAGGGTGTCCTGTTATCCATGTGGATGAGTAGGTGTCTGTAGAAGAGTAAGGGCAGGTTGGTGCTTGTGACCTAAGCTGCACGCTCCTCCTAATGGTCCTCGACCATTACATCTAACAATACCTCTCAATATAAATGATTACAGATCTAATGTTACAGTACACTGCAGTACAATAAATGATATGGTAAGCTAAACATTTTACACGATAAATGCTTAATCTTAACTCGCTAGAATTGCTGGGAGGGGGGTCTGGTTTAAGCTATGCTGAGCAAGTAAGACGGGTATAACACTCCAAATGACACGACAGGCTTGTGATTGAGCAGCAGGGGGACTCCTGAGGTTTGTGGGAAACGCCCTGAACACAACCACTCACTGATTCCAAACCTCTGCAGGGGGTGTTAGAAGCCCCACCGAGCAGTGCACCAGTCAGCTGCTTTTAAGCTTTTAGGCTTCTTTTCATCATTGCATTAAACAAGAAATAAAGGTTGTAAAGCACTAACATTATCGCTTTCAAATGCTTGACATGATGCTTTAAGTGTGTTCAGTGTGATGTGGTCCATGGTGCTGGACACCAAACCCTGAGCAGGTTTTCTCATATGCTGGCCATGGTGCTGTTGTCAACAGGCGGAGCAAGTTTAGTCATACGCTGTCCATGGTGCTGGACACTACAGCCTTGGAAAGTTGTATCATATGCTGTCCATGGTGCTGAAAATGGTTCTGTTCTGAACCTGATCAACAGGCAGATGTTCAAATAATATCACGGAAAGTACAAGGGTTACAATTGTGTGTTGTATTATAAAACATGACACAGTGATGAATTCTTACTGAGCTGAGCCAGGTGGTGGGAGAGTGATGGTTATGGTTAAGGCTGACCAATGCAGGGGACGGTATCAGCAAATCAAAATGAACATGCTGTACTGTAGGTTTATGTGTGAGGAGACGACAGGTGGTGATTACTGACACCGTGTTTACTTCACATGTTAATTAAAGACTTCCAGGAGCTGGTTGGTGGTCGGAAACAAGACAACAACTGCCTTCATTTTGATTTACGAGGCCACTGTAATTATCTAACTCTAAATGTGTGTGTGTTTGTGTGTGTATGTGCGTGCGTGCGTGCGTGTGTGCGTGTGTGTGTGTGTAATGATCAGCTGTTGGCTGACACATTTTCAGTTGAAGAACCCAACCTGAAGAGGTTTATATGTTAAGCACTCGGCTGCGGTTCATCCGCTTACCTTTATGTTGACATCAGGAGGCTGTATTCTATATAATACAGACAATTTCTAATCTTTACAGAAGATATTTCCATTGTCAATTTACCACCCATTAATGACATACTGCTTATAATGACAGTGTAATCATTACTGTTAATGATTCTGTGCTGGCTCACCTTTAGTGGCTTGTTGCATAACCCTCGGTTCAGCTTGGGGAGGGCGGCTGATGATTTTAATGAGGGTGCAGCAAATGTGGCAGGTGTCAATCTGCAGCACAGCTTATAAAGCGTTCACATGCACTGCCTATCAAACACTACCTTATTTCCATCTCTCTAAGTTATCTGTTACCATTAGTTTAAATTCAACTCAATATGCAACTGACAAACAATAAACATATACAGTACGGCAAAAGAATAAAACCATAGTTAGCTCTGAAGCTAAAGCAGCGTGTGATTTTAGGACTGATGGAACATTGTTAAACCCAACAGAGTAATGGATCAAAACATGTGACTAGTGTCACTGACACAAAGGTAAATCCTACATTAATAAACCTTTTAACTAGTTAATTTGTCTGTTCTGTTTCAGTGTTTATCTTGAAGATACTTAATGAATAACTTTGCTAGTTAAGCCTCAAGAAACCTCTTCCACGCACCTGTAAACCTCTAACCTGTTTCAGTTTTTCCTCTGAGGTCAGATCAAGCAGCTTTCCTGCAGTAGACAGTACTACAAGTACTAGTTAGTACTAGTATCTTCTACAGTCTTCATCTAAATGTATTCCTTCATGAGGAATGATTTTCCCTGCAAACACATGTTGCTGAGGCCAGTGTTCCTCCATGAAAGGCAGAGCCAGAATGAATGAAGAGGTAATTTCCCTGAGGTTGAGTTGATTGATTAGGAGAAGCGGCAGCGGTTCGGGTGCTGCCACGCGTGACGTTGAGGTAAAGTGCTGGATCGTTCACTGAGGAATTAGCTCTGTATGAATCTCTGGCCCAGTGTTACGTTGATGGGTTCATTAATTATGAGGCCGATCGGCAGGCACTAGCCTCTGCAGCCGGGAGCAGGCTGACCCACTTCCTGATCAGCCTGCCCTGACACGCCGGACCCGTCCACTGTCTCAGGCCTGGGGCATTTTTAGAGGGCGATGATGTCATGCAGTGTGAGTGTGTGAAACCCTGATAGGGTGAAATACAAATTTAGCCTCAGCAAGTTCAGAAATGACATTACAGAATGTAATGAGTACCGCAGTTAGACTCATTCATCATTCAACATAATCAATTTCACAGACACTCTTTGTGCAGCATCAGTATTTAATGAGATTCTCCTTGAAGCACCATGTTGGAGCTCAGTGGTTTAGTGGAAACTATTTTGGCAGCATATAATTCTAGTAAGTACTGTATGTTGTTTTTTCTGATAAAGGTAATGCTTGAGTGACATCAGAAAACCTGAAGTCACTGGTTAATGGCTGTCTTCCGTTCTTGGTTCTATCAGCTGGGAAATGATGTGGTTTGCTTTACTCACTGTCAGTAAATGTACTCAGCTGTCAACCTCCTCTGTTCTCTGGGTCTCTGATTCAACCTTTCAGTTAGGAAATCGTTTCACCAGAGCGACACAGTGATGATGACATAGAAACATCAGCCTGCTTGGTTTGAGCAGTGTATGAATCTTAACTTTACAGTATCTGAACCAGTTTGAGCACAGTTGACGTCTCTGTTGTAAAACCTTGACATCATTAATCTATAAACACATGTGGCGTGATCCATATTTCCACTTCCTGCTCTCACCAGCACTTTGTATTCATCAGGTCACAGCTGAATAAACAGCTCTTTTTAAAACATTCATGTAACAGTCAGTAGGATTCTGGCATCATCCATTAAGGAAATTCATGTCTCCTAAAAGATGAATGAGGGGACGACAGTGACCTGGATGTAACAGCATTAATTGACTGACTCGGGCATGAATGCTTTCACATCATTGGATTAAAATGGCAGCTCAGCTTGAGACCCTGCTGAGTGTTTGTTCCACATGAGCCTGGGTGCTGATGAAAAACCCTCCTCCTCACCCTGACTTCACTTTCCATGCATCACCTGTGGTGCATTAGTCATATTTACCAGGCTGCCACCAGATGAAGTGGTGCCCACACACGTGTGTGTGTGTGTGTGTGTGTGTGTGTGTGTGTGTGTGTGTGTGTGTGTGTGTGTGTGGGCAGCTGGACTGTGTTTCGCCGACATTTAGCCTTGAACTCAGCTGCTGTTAGTCTGACGTTCCTGCTGAGGTCAGTCCGTGTCCAGACCTTCTCGGCGCTGAACGCTCACACGGACGTGTGTTCTTCTGGTGCTTTAAAGCTGACACTGTGGCCCTCAGAGTGAGTCTCCTAGAAACAGCCTGGCTCAAAGAGCAGAAGGAGCTGCAGTTAGCGGAGAGAGAGTAAATACTGTAACAGGATTATTCAGGTCAGATAACATGGCGTGACAGAAACTAAAAAATAAAATATGAGATTGAATCTGAGAAATGGAAGAATTCAACAATGCGATCTAATGTGTCTGTGCTGCTCTTGTCTTTAAATGGACACCCACAGGCTCAAAGGTGGTGTTCATATGACTTCTGGGTCCCAGGGAGCCAGAGGTGCAGAGGTTACCACACAGCAACAGTGTTGTGGGTTTGAACACGCTGCAGGCAGTGAGTCGACTGCGCAGTGAGTGGAATGAATGCTTGTACAGTATAGAACGCTAAGTCCCTGAACACATCCTGGGTAAAGGAACCTCTGATCACTGTGTATGTGCTAATTTCATTGTCCTCGGTCTGAATGAAACATGGCCCACGAATCCTCCAGTCATAATCTGGAGAATAATGCAGGTTTATTATCTAACCAAACGACTCTGAGAGAGGTTGTTGACAGTGTGAGATTACACATCACAAATGAGGCTTTCTGAGGCTCCTCAGTGTCTGAGGCTGCTACACTAACGGATATGTCAGCTGATTATCCTGCGGCTTATGATAACTGTGAAGGTTTTGAACAGTAGGCGTGATTAGAATTCAGAACTACCTTGGCAGCGTATTCGTGCTTTTGTAATTGAAGAGCTGAACACACTTTATATTTGCATAAGTGCTCTGAATCTCCTTCAGCAAAGGCAATGAAACATTGCAGCACAATACCAGCAAAGCAGATGCGTATTCTCCTCAATGTAATGAGGGTGGAGGTGTTCGAGCCGCTCATCCATCCTTCATATCTTCCATGTGCTCCCTTCACAACACCGCTGCTTTGATTCCTCATCCCCCCTTCGAATGCATCGCAGAAACATCACAGCAACTTCATCTGTAAAGATACTGATTAACATGAATAGCTTAGATTCAAATACATCAATCACTTCTACACATGTAAATAGCAACAGTGGGGAGTGAGATCCTCCTAGAAAACCAGGCTGAACGTGGGCGTTCGTCTGCCTCCATGACAAACATGAACCTGAGTTGGGGCTTTGTTCGCAGCTGCTTCTTTTGGTGCACATTATGAATCAGCCATACCTTTAATTGCTCTGAGCTGTAGACAGCTATACCGCCATCTGTGCTGTTGGGTTTATATAGATGCACTGTACTGTAGCATCAAACTGACATTCAGTACTGTACACAACAGTTTACTGTGTACTGTGCACTTGCAGGTGCTAAAGCCAAAGCTGAACGAGAAATGAGAATATCGATTCAGAGACAGAAACACCTTCAATCATATGCTATTAACTGTACACACACACACACACACACACACACACACACACACACACACACACACACACACACATATATATATATATATATATATATATATATATATATATATATATATATCTATATACCTATAGATATAGATATATATATATATAATATATATCTATATATATATATATATATATATATATATATATATATATATATATTATATATATATATATATATATATATATATATATACACACTCTATTCTCACCCTCCGCGGGTGGTCTCATCCCCTTTCCAAGCTCGGGTCCTCTACCAGAGGCCAGGGAGCTTGAGGGTTCTGCGCAGTATCCTTGCTGTTCCTAGGATTGCACTTTTCTGGACTGAGATTTCGGATGTTTTTCCAGGGATCTGTCGTAGCCAATCCTCCAGTTTGGGGGTCACAGCCCCTAGTGCTCCGATCACCACAGGCACCACTGTGGCCTTCACCTTCCAAGCCTTCTCCAGTTCTTCTCTGAGCCCTTGGTATTTCTCTAGTTTCTCATGTTCCTTTTTCCTGATGTTGCCATCGCTTGGTATTGTAATATATATAGGGAGCTCTGAAGAAGAGCCTAATAGAATGATGGATGTCTAAAAGTCTCACTGATGGTACAGTGAAGATGCTCAGATAGGGATCGGAGGAAAAACGTTTTCTGCATTGTCTTCAGTTCTTCTTCACGGCAGGTGATTTGCAGTGGCAGCTCCAGCTGCTATGATGGAGTGGCTGCTGTAGGAGCATTTATCATCAAGGCTGGCTGAGGAACGAGGAAGAATCCTCTAAAGTAGCATGAGATGAATGTACTGAAGTCGTCCACGTTTTTTCCCAAGCAATTACACACAACCCACAGCCAGAGGCCATTGGTTTAAGTTACACTCAGCTATTAACACAGTGAAACACTAGGAGAGGAAAAAAAGTCGCCAGACAGTCAGACAGATGAGCTTCAATTTTCAATTTCAATTTCAATTTTATTTATATAGCGCCAAATCACAACAAAGTTATTTCAAGGCACTTTACAAAGTAAGGTTTAAAACCTCACACAACTAAACCCAACAAATCCCACATACAGCAAGCATTTAATTTGACAGCAACAGTGGAGAGGAAAAACTCCCTCTCTAACGAGGAAGAAACCTCCAGCAGAACCAGACTGGATGTGGGCGGCCATCTGCCTCGACCGGTTGGGGTGAGAGGATAGAGAGATAGAAAAGCACAGCAACAGCAACAAGCAACAACAAGCAACAACAGAGCACAGGCAGGATGGTAGGACCAGGGCCTGGATGCAGGCAGGATGGTTGGATCCGCAGCTGCCCATCACAGACACTGTTGCTTAAGGTGCAAACAGTGAACATAGCTGAAGTGTGTGACTGCAATTAAACAGGAAATGCCCAAACCAGTTTCCCAAGTGTTAATAACTATGATTATGGATTTATTAGTATATGCAGCATATCTAATAGAATGTACAGTCCCTTCAGCATAACAAGCACAAACACTGCATTATTATGTACATAACGGTCCAAACCGATGGAAAATACAGTGTTATAGTGATGTAAATGACCATCAAAGCTGTTCAACAGCTGTTCTCAGCTGAGTGAGTAGAAATGGAATTAGCAGGGGAGATCATCTTTCTTTTACATTAGCTCCATGCAAAGTCGAGAGTGGAATTTAAAATCTGTCTGAGATCCAACTCCACAATAACAACGATTAGCATCAAGTCAATGTGTGTGTGTGTTTGTGTGTATGTGTGTGTGTGTGTGTGTGTGTGTGTGTGTGTGTGTGTGTGTGTGTGTGTGTGTGTGTGTGTGTGTGTGTGTGTGTGTGTGTGTGTGTGTGTGTGTGTGTGTGTGTGTGTGTCTTAAAGTCTTACTAGTTTAGTTTAGCTTTTCGTTTGCCTTCAGAACAAGCAGGATAATCAGCAAAAGGCCTGCTAGAGCTAACTGGTCCCATGGAGTCAATGAGGCAACCAGGAGGATCGCTAAGCGCTTACTGGAAGCAGAAGAAGCAATGAATTGTGTTTTTCATTATTCATTTTCAGCTGTTTGTTCTTTCACCTTATTTCGCCTTTTGTTCTCTTTGGTTTTTTATTATTAAATGTTCCACATGCCCAGTCTCACGGGTCGTGCATTTGGGTCCTCCTCATCTAGTCTTCCCGGTTTCGCTCTGCATGAGCGGCCTTGTAGTTTTCTAGCTCTTAGCTTTTCCCGTGTGGGATTTTGTCCAGTGGGCGCAGCCTAAAACAAGGTTTAAGACCTGACACAACTAAGCCCAACAAATCCCACATAAAGCAAACTTTAAGTTGTATCCAATCCATTAACTGTAGTTTAAATCTATATCCACACGTAACAACAATAATAAGTAAATAATTAAATAATAAGTATAGTAAAACAAATGTTTTTGTTTGTCATTTTTAAATACATTTTGACGGCAAAAGTGGAGAGGGAAAACTTCAGCTTTAAACAGGAAAAAACAATCAAAAACCAGGCTGGATGCTGGTTCCACAGGAGAGGAGCTTGGTAGCTAAATGAATAATAATAACCTCTCCTACTACTACTGCAAACTCAAAACTGTCGCCCACCCCCCTTCATCACCTTCTACAGAGGTCCTGTTGAGGGCCTCCTGTCCTGCAACATCACTGTGTGGGAATGAACAGGTATTGTACATAGGTGCTGGTGTTGACTTTAAATTTGAATGTATTCACAAGTAGAAGATCTAGAAACAAACGTCCAGGGTGATTCTAGGATTTCCAGTCTTTTACAACCAATATCTCCTTTTTGTGTTTGTCTACAATGCTACTGTACATATGCTATGAATGCAGTTACAATATGAGGCCTCCCTGCAAATGTGCAAAGGCAAAAATAGGACTTGGTCTTATTAGAAAAGATGGAAAAAATAAAAGTGACTCCATCAAATGCACACATAATAGGTACATTTATGCAGCCGTCCAAGTGGGAGAATATTGCATGAAATCCCTCCGGGAAACAACGCGAGCCAGTTGGCATTTACCGGGAGCAGAGGATATCAGAAGCAGCAGCTCTGCAGTGAATACCCAAACAGGTTGAGGCCAGGCCAGCACCAGCAAGTGAGCAGAGCATCTGGGGATTTAGACTGGGGCAGTGCACAGAGGAACATACTGTTTTCCTCATCACCCAATTATCAAGGCTGAGAGGCCCAGTAAAAATAGAAGACCCTAGCAAGTCCTTGTAGGCCAGCGCCACACTCAGATCACTGCTCAGACACAGCGGCTGATTAAGTGTCAGTGCATCTGGTATGGAAGAGAAGGAGACAGGCGAGTGAAGAGAGAAAGACGGAACAGAGATCCAGAGTAAAAGATCATTGAATTTAAAATGAGACCGCTGGAGCCAAATGAGAGGACAGAAAACAAGCAGCAGGAAATGAGAGCGAACCCAACAAAAGAAGACAAAAGAAGCACATCCTGACTCCACTTCCATTGTTCGCTTGTGTGAATTCATTAGTTGAACAGCAACCAGTGAAATTCAAGCTTATTTGACACAGATTTACTGCTGCTTATCCAGAAAGTCAGGTCAGAATTCAGCACAACGCCTCGATGGCGCTGCTGCCGTAGCTACTGTAGCAACGTTCCCTGACCAGGTGAGTTTAGCTTCAGCTTCTCCTCAAGGTTTGGTACAGAACCCGGTCCTGGACAGATGATACCCAAACACAGCACATGCCCACTGTAAAGGTAACTTCGCTTGTTCAACATGACTCCAGCACTACAGCAAGAAGCAATTAGCTCTGATTAAAAGCCCTTCAGTATTAACGAGCAGCCGAGTGTGTCCAGGCTGTAAACACTGGAGTCCCACCAAGGAAGAGGGTGAGCTCCCCTCAGGTCCAGTCCGGGCGTCACACTCTTTTTATCTTCAGTCTTCAGTCTGACAATAAATGTGTGGCCTCCAGCACCCTGTCCTCAGACTGAAGAAGCTACCTAGATATGTGGTAAAAGGCTTCACCTGACATAAAGAAGTCTAGTTAACTTGACTCAACCATCAGAACCAACTTCACGGGGGGTGACAGCCTCTTAACACTTTACACTACACAGCCAAGAGACATGTGTGGACTTCAACAGCATGAGGACAAGGCCTGTCACTAAAGTGATGATCAGCATAAGGAAAGGGATCAAGGAGGAGAGGTCAACCAGATCCCTGATACCACAAATTAAAAATGTCTCCCTGGACGCATCCTCTGGCTCTTCTGAGTGGATCCAAGTCATTACCAGGCCAGCTGGCTGGTCCTTGGTGCTGCTTCCTGGATAGTTTTTATCTGCTTGACTAATAAGAGCCGCATCGACTAATTCATCCTGTAGCATTTGTGCTGATTTTATAGATTCAGATGTCCCACATCTAACACTACATAACTGTAGTAGCATTTCTTTCATTAAAGGACAACACAATGCCGAACCCAGCTATTATTATTATACTGAGTGTCTAATGCTGCGCTGATCCTCCATCACCTCCCTGTCAGCCTGCAGCTCATCCTTCCCCTGGTGGCTTCATGCTTTGACAATAGTGGTAGGACCCCTGGGGTGTGGAAAATGCAAATGGTCATGTTGACTCAGTGAAGTCAAACTAATCTGTAGTAAGACAGATTATGAAGAAACGTGAAAATGTCACTATGGAGGTCTCAAACAAACGTATGCACCATATACTGCAGCTAGTCCGTGACTCACACACGGTACAGTAAATGGTAAATAGCTCTTTTCTACCTTCCTGGTACTTTTTAAATAATGTACATGCTTACATTTTGTATATTTTTGTAACGTCATGACAGCTGACACACAGTTACTGGCATTTAGGGCTGACATATGTTTGAGAAGGCGTGAGCACTATCATCCTCCAGGGGACAAGTGGACGGGTCGCCAGCTCATCACACATTCCAGAAACGGTCCACAGCGCCAACATTTCTCCATCCAGCCCTAAAATGAGTAACATGCAGATCTCAAACCTTATTCATCAGGTTAAAGTGTTGGCTTTTCTTGAGCCCATAAACCTCCTTCAACCTTTGCATCCCAGTGTCGCACCCTGTGGTTCTTTCTCTTTGCTGCTCTAGCTGTTTAACTGGAGCCAGTGCAGACTCATCAACTAAAAACAACCTTTTGGAAGGCTGCACAGCTCTTTTTAGAATGGTGCAGTCACACACACAAATACCTACAGTAGGCCTAGGGGAGACTATTGCCTCTCTGAACTAAAGATGACTTACTGTAGTAATCTGTAGATATGTTTGGTTTCATTAACCTCTTTTATGGGCCCAGATTAATGTTGATGTTATTTTGTTATTAGTTTCCATCATTATGGACAATCCAGATGTTCTCCTTTTGAACATCCACTTGTTTTTAAATTAGAGTCTTTCAAAATATGCTCAAATGTGTTAATTCAAAAGTTGAGATCCTTTGGTTACAGCAATGTTTAAAGTTTTCAGTACTTGCCCAGTTAACAAGCAGACAGTCAAAATAACATACTGTAACATTGTGACGGCCTTGGCCTCACGCAAAGGAACAGAGGCTAAGCTGGACTAAGCTTCACAAAAATGGTCTAGACTATAATAATCCTCTTCCAAAACATGGCACACTGAGGTTACTATAATATATGAAGAGGATAATAACTTCAACGATGTGGCAAAACGCTGATGGGCAACTTGTCATCGCAGCAGACAAACTGATCCTACTATGGAAAAGGTGGAGTAGATAGAGGAACAAAAAAAAGTCTCACTTAGTGGAAATTAGAAATGATCCCCTCTCAGCAAAGACAGAACCAAACAGGTCGTCACCTGTGTATAACTGCACTGAGCTGCTGCTCACCTTCCAGAAAGAGTGGGGACAAGACACTGAAAGCATTCTTCTGGTTTCAGTGTGCATAGCAGCAGAATGTGTGTGTTTGTAAATGGTTGAATGGGTGAATGTGACTTTGAGTAGTGGTAGGAAAGCACCATACAGTACAAGTGCACACAATTTTTTATTAAGATGTCATTTCTAAGGAATTTTGTTTTACATAAAGAAGAAGCAATGGACAGCACAGGACTCCGGCAGACAAAACTCAGGTCCAGATTCTGCCAGAGCATTAGTAGGAACACAAAGCATCTGAGTGTCAAAGCAGCCTTCCTCTTGACTCCATTCCTAATTTTCATAAGATGGTGCTGTATGAGTTTCTGGGATGAAGCTTTGATTAGATATTAGCTCCCTGGAGCCGTTCAAAGGCTGGATCTGCTCCTAAAATGAAACTGAAATCACTCACCAAAAAATCTAGACATGAATGTGGCTGAAGATCTACCTAAAATGGAAAAATGGATGGCTGGATGTCTCCATTTGCTGGTTTTACAGTCTAGGGGAGAAGCAGGTGACGATGACCAGTCAAATTAGTAAGACACAGAAAGAACCAAAGCTGAAGTCCCACACAATGATGCTACGGTTCACGATGAATTGTTTCTAATTTTTAACAGTGCAATGTAAATAGGTGTTGCTATTAATGTGGAAAGTCGAGAGCTGAAGCCTTAGAGGCTCAGAGGCTTTGTGTTTGGCTGGTGAACATCTTCTCTGAGTGGCAACAGGATCAAATCTCATTTTTCTAATTTCATGAGGGACGCAGAATATTTTTATAAGTGACACTTGTTAAACCCAAACAAACCTCTAGTGCCCAAATGTTTTTTCCTTCAGCTTCTTCCAAAACACAAGCAAAATTCAAAATGTGTCAGATTATTTCTTGTTTGGTTAATGTACACAAGACAAACCACAACTACAACTACAACCAGGGCAGCGAGTCGCTTACAGATAACGTGCTCACGGTTACATGTGAACACTAAACATCTGGGAGCACAGCCACCAGAGGATCTTAGCATCATTCAATAGGGGAAGGATGACCAACGCTGCTTCTATGCTACTTGGAGGACAAGCACAGAATTCAAGGACATGGTCCCTCTGCTCTGAAGCAGCTCAGTAACAGTGATCATGTTCTGCTGAAGAGGTTTGGAGACACCATCTTGCTTCATGTGGCTGGAGCTCAAAGTTCAGCCGGCCTAGTTGGGGCTTGCATCCTTCCTGGCATGTGAAGGCAAAGCAAAAGCATGTTTTTGACAGACATTGCTCCACATTATATCAATAAATTGATGTGGTGCATTTGTATTTAGACTCAGTGAGGAATACAATTTGTGTTAGTGTCCACTGAGCCCCAGGCTTTTAAACTGGCCAGCAACAGACATTGACCAGTTAATGAGCATTTCACTCGTCTTTGTTTGGCGTAAACTGAAAAAACAGAAAAATCCAGTCAATAGAAAAAATCAACATGATGATGATGATGTTAATGGGAGTTGAGGAACAGTCTGGCTGGTTGCATTCAGACTGAACTAGGCTCTGGGTTCCTGCTTGTGTGCCATGATATGTTGTTGCTGTAGCTGTGAACACTGCTGGACAACGTGATGGAGCCGATGAATGCCTTCTTTTTAAAAGATCAAAGTATGCGCATGGCGGAGGGTTCATAGTCTCCCCGCGCTCTAAGTCTCCTAAAGGACCTGCACCGTGGACAACAGTGACAGACTCTTTGCTGTATTGATGTCACCACATCATGTCCCAGTGTGTGCAGGCTTTAAATGGGGCCATGAGTCACTGTTCAGTGCTAATCGCATCAGCATGGCATGGTAATTTAATTGGGTTACTGCATGTAGTTATGTCAAAGATGGCATTAATGCAGATAAAGTTATTCGTAAAGATTAAACATATGAAGACTTCCCCACGAGCTGTGCATGGATTCATGAAGCTGTTTCCCATCTTATGCTGTCTTGGTGTATCTTCTGCCTCATCGTCAAAGATTATTCACTGTAGTTCCATCTGCTCAAGAGATGTGTTCCCATCATGCTTTGCTCTCTAGGTCAGTAATTATCTGCTAACTTTGATTCTCTTAGTCTCCTGCTATGTTCTTGAATTTAGTGTTAAATTACTTCTTCTTTCCAGGATTTGTGATTGTAGTTGGGCTTAATGTTCAAAACCTAACAATAATAATTTTTACAATATAAAGATTTTTTTCATTTTAACATTTCAAAGTGTTTGTTTGATCCCAGCTGGGGAACTTTGCATGTAATCAACTTTCCATTACCGACGGGTTGCGCCGAGGATGAATAGAATCACTTAGAGCCTCCCATGTAGCTGCTGCTTCATCAGCGCAGCCATCATACCCATGAGTGACTTTTAATCCAAGTGCCATTGATCTGCTCTGTTTAATTAAATACCTGGATGTGTTCGAACCAACAACCTCATCACAGCTAATGAATGGCTCTATGCTGTACATATCTTTGACTTGAGTGTGATGCGTGTATCTCCAATAAAACCTGCCACCAATGCTAATGACGTTCACATTACTGTGACAGCATTCCTCCATTATGCCTCTTAGCAACATGTAACAGATAATACCTCCAGCAAAAGCTCCTGTTTGCTCTGCACTCTCTGCTGGATGGCAGGCACCCAGACGTGGTTTGCTGCCTGACTGGAGCTTAATGAGAGTCTCCCCCCAGAGACTGCAGCCTGGAATGTGCTGCTCAGCGTCTATTTCTGGTCCAGAGGTACTGTAAGTGTGGCACAACTTGGTGTGCAGGATAAAATAAATAGTTTGTAAAATAAAGTGTGGGACTAATGGACTTGTTCAGGAGAAGAGATGTGTTCAGAAGTGTAGTTCTAACAAGTATGCATATTGTTGCATATCATGCACATGAAGAGGCAAATAGATGGATGAATGGATCTAATGGTATAATTTGATCCGCTCGTACCAATGAGTATGTTCCCGGCCAAGAAGCATCTGTGGCAGCGGTCCAAGAGCAGTCTAGAGGCTAGAGGTTCATGGTCTGGTTTGACCCCGAGTGCTCGTCTTTCTAAGTCGTCCAGGAAGCTTTACTACTCATTAGTAGGCTGAGGTCAGATGCAGTGCAGTGCTTAGCTCTGGTTAGTCCCAAGACATCTCTCTGTGTTTGCATGTTCTGTCTGGGTTCTGGCCATAGACCTGCAGTCAGGACCACTGGAGGCTCTAGACGGCCCTTAGAGTGTGAACAGGAGGTGACCAGTAGTCTAAGGTTTTTCTAATCCCTTCTGCTGATTAATAGTTCTATAATGAAACCACCTATTCTTTCGACACATTAACATTATTAAAATGCTTGTTTGCTTTGTAAACTGAGTCGAGCATCCATCATACTATGCTATTAGTGTCCTACCAACCACGTTCCCATTCCTGGCTTATTAAATCCCCCCATATAAACCAATCCAACGCTTACAATCCACGTTTGCATCCTGAAAATTGAATATTTCCCTGTTGTAATTAAGCTCCAGCCGCTTTCCAATCCAGATGCCTCTGCAGTTTAAAACTGTGCCGTTACGTCCCTGCTTGACATCCACTGATGGATGGACATATATGTGACTGCAGGCTTTGTTAAGCCTTCACACCCAACGTAATTGCCAGCAAGCTGTGTCATACTGTACGCTTGAGCCAATATGATTAAATTTTATGCTCAAACAAGCTTGACACTTACAAAATAGGCCTGCAGTAATAATAGTTCTTATGATGATTGATTCTTCAGATTGGACCTGGCAGTCAGAGCTTCTGCCTTTAGAATAAAACCACCCTCGTGTCGATCTTCACTGACTCTTGCCATCCTCTTAGTAAGACGCTACACCTAATGTCTGTGACACCCGGACCACAATTCAGTGTAAAAACTTTGATGTCCACCAGGAAGTTCTTCCATCTTCCATCTTACGTACATCTTACGTCTTCTTGTCTAATGGGTGTTCCTTCATCACATCGGGTACACGATGTAGCAGAAGTGGCTCCACAGTCTGTAGTCTTACTGCTTGTGTGATTAACAGTGCGATGGAGCAGAGAAGTGTGATTCGTGTGATCATGTGGTCTGAGGTCAGTCTGTGCTTCATGCTGCTGTAGCGCCTCCTGAATGGCAGTACTGTAAACAGCCTGTGTGCTCTCAGTGGCCCTGTGGAAGGTAGGAGGACAGAGGCAGAGCTGGTTGTGTACTGACTTAAAATGTTTCTTCTTTAACCCAGTTGGCAGCTTGGAGCTGTCGTGTGGGCTACAGTATACACAAACCCAAGAAAGCAAATTAAAATTTTAAATTTGCATGTAACTGCCTTGAATTAAGCTGAAGGTCTAATAAATTCTAAAAGAGGTCAGAGGTGATGAGGTGACCACAGATATGGAAACCCCTCTGCTGTGTCACCTGTCAGAAGGAAAAGGCGATGGTGAGTTGGAACATCCTACTACTGAGCACTCCTTTCTGCTCAGTGGAGCAGCCAGCATGTGATACAGTAAAAACAGAACCTCTGACCTGAATTCGAATCATTTAAAGTAATGTTTAATTCTAACGACTGAATTGGCCACATTTTTACCGAGTTGACTGATTGTTGGGGCGTGTTGCCTTGTGAATTTTTATGTAGCCCTAGTTAAAGTCTGTTGTGATTTATAAACAAAATTCAAAATGATCTCTGTCCCAATGACATTGAAAAACTAAAACACAAATGTCCACTAATTTATCACAAGCTAATCATTACTCATGCATTGATAAGATAGATGTGACTGCTGCAGTGGGTTCAGACGGACCTTATTGTCTATGTTCTGAACTGGTCGGTTGGTCTGGTTCCAGTCAAAACATTGTGTTTGATAGTTCTCTGAACCACTGCTGCTTCTATTTACTAAAGAAAAGTCCCATTCCAGGGTTGACTGGACTGCAAATATACTATGTGCACCCACCCTGCTGCTTAAGCATCCACACAATGGCCAGGTTCTGGAGGACAATTCCCAGTGGCCACCAGACAACCTGGGTCAGATGGGGTTGGAATAATCCCATGAAAGACAATGACTGCTGTCCTCAGTATTTAAATACCTTAAAACAGAGCTGATAAAGGCCAGTGTGACAGAGATGAGCTGTTTTAATGAAAGCAGGGGTGTACTAAACCCAACCTACAGGGTTAGGTTTAGGTACAATGAGTCTGTTATGTCTCATACTTTAAAACCTATCATTGTAGAACTGTATAAAATGAAGATATATTAATGTGCTCACTTGGTTTTGGGCTTCTGGCCCAAAGGGAGCAGTGACACTAAAGGGGAATGAAAATCATTAAGGAAGGCTCCATTAATCTCTCCAGGACATGTTCAGTCGCAAATACAGCTTAACATGAATTATTCCTTAACAACGTCGGGAAACACTAAAATGCCCTGGTGGAAAACAAGACAGAACATAATTTCAAGCCAAAGCACACAACCATACAGTAGATAAAGCGATACCAGTTACAGTGTGGGCGTTGAGGCGCTGTGGGTTTTGACTTGTCGTATGTGTGGGTTTGTGACATCACTTCCTGGTTGTCACCACGTACACCTGATCCCATGTGGTGTATTTAAGACTTCCCTCCACATTACACTTGTGTCGGTTGGTGCACTGTCTGCTACACAGTTCAAGGTTTGTCTGTATGTTGGAAGTTGCTGGTTTGTTTGTCTGTGGCCCTACCATCCTTGACACCAACCTCCCAGAGGACACTGCTGCTGCTCGTGGTTTGTCCTCAGTGGCTGCTGGGATGTGAGCTCGTCCACCACCACCCACCATGAGGGGGCATCTTAGTTCGTTTAGGAACTGGTTTGCTTGTGTTTTTGATGACACTCTGTTTTGATTGGCTTAGTGCTGTGGTTCCAATTGCCTGTCATGTGTTGTGTGCTGTCTCGTCTGTCTTGTTAGTAATTGTAACAAACCTTGTAGTAATTAAACGTTATGAGATAATGTTGGTCAGTGTGAGGAACAGAGGCCCTATATCTTTCCTCAGCTACCTGCAGGACGAGTAGCCTCATTCATCTGCCCATCCTCACCTGCTGGAGACCTTCCTGCTGAGACAGGACTAAGTTGACTTGTGTAGTTTCAGCAACCTACAACTGGGTTGCAGTGCATACCACACACTGAATCTACAGTAAACATGCCTCTAATGTTTGTCTCCTTGAAGTGATAGTACAATCAGTACTGGTGTTTCACTTGGTATAGAACATTAATATTACGGAGGCCACAACTCAAAATGAATTTCACAGCTGAGCCAGAGGTAAACAGTGACTCATCATTTCTGTCTGTGTGCTTTGATTTGCTGATGTCATTTTTTAATAAAGTACTAATTTCCAATGTATGTGACCTCAGGCTCCATGGACAACAGAACATGGTGTTAAGTTTACCTTACCTACCATCGTTTTGTTGCCATGGTAACAGTTCTTCGTTTAAACTCAAAGTGCTCACAGATATATGGAGAATTCAATGTGAAATGTGACAAAACATTTAATTAACACTGCATCTGTTCTTTGTTCTCTCTCTCTCTCTCTCACACACACACGCACGCACGCACACACACACACACACACACACACACACACACACACACACACAGTCAAGGAGCTAGTCTTTGGACTGAGGTTGGATAACAACACAGAAGCCGGGAGGACTTTCCTTCTTTCTGTGAGGCAACGGTGCTAATCGTGCATCACCGTGGCCCAATAAAAAGACAGCAATCAACCAGAAGCTTTACACAGCTAGCATCTAGGTTTAACCACTGTGTGTCAACCCAAGCCTACACAGCACTGCTGCCACACGCCACGCTGTAGGTTCGTCTCACTCATATTATGCTGTCTTGAGTCCTGTATGTGTTGTTTGGTGCAAGACGTTGCAGGTGTGTCAGTGTACAGTATACATACTTTCAGTCTAGTAATTCTGAGTTCAGGCCTGTCTGTAATGTTGTCTATTGTATCTTTAATACTTGAGGTTATTATGTTTGTCCTGTGGTCGTGTTGTGGTTGTGCTCTCTCCTGTCTGTTGGCTTGTTCCTATTATGAGAAAGACTAATTTAGTTTAGCATAGAGAGGCATCCGGTCCTGTCTGTCCTCCTGTCTGTCGGCCTGGTTTTCTAGTCAGTTTTCTAGTCAGTTTTCTATCATTGGTACCAGTGAAACTAATGAAGATAACAACTGTGAACTGTTTTATTTTGCGTTCAGCGTAGATAGAACAAATGTCCCCAGACTACAGTAAATACAGAACAAGCAGGAGCCACAAATCTTCAGTCTTACATAAAAGCAGTGGCTGATTCAGCAACTTAGTCCACACATTGTTTAACAGTGAAGGCTTTCAGCTGCTCCAGCAGGATCAAGGCATTTCCAGGGCAGTTGTGACAAATCTGTTCTCTTCTGGGTTACAGAAGGACCTTTAATGCTGCTGCACAGCGTCCTGATCAGATGCCTAACCCACCGCTCTTTGAGAAGTGAAAAAGCAGCGGCTAACCTTCAAAGGAACCAATGCTTGATCTCTAGAGGGTGACATATAGTTTGTGTGTCTCCCTTCTAACACATTTATGTGATATGAACAGAGGTGAGTGACAGCAGAGTTTTAAACTAACTTCACATAATGTTATAATCACAGTAATTGTAGGCAGGTTACTATTTGAATTTTTTAGATTTTCGGTAGCAGCTGCAGTTTATACAGTCTGTCCACAGTTATGCAAATTAATATACAACAAATATTAATACCTTCTACCGGGAATTAATGATAATAATGATTATTGATAAGCAGTGGCTTCAGTGTGGAGGAGAAGAGGGTTGCAGTGAGAAGGGAGTCGGTGCAGGAGTATTAGAATGTAGGTTCCCTCGTGTGCAGACGACCAAGACACAACAATAAGTTGTGAGAGTCAGCTGTGTTTCTAATTACTACCTATAGCTACCTTGTAGAACAGTTACAACTGATCTAAATACCTCTACATATTGTTCATAAATGTATATGAAGGTTTTGATTTACATAGGAAATGCTGGACATTTCATTAATCTACTATTCTATTCTCTATTGGTGTCAAGGAGAACAGTAGGTTTGGTAACTGGTTCAGGCGTCTTGTGGTAAGGTTTATCTAAATTTTAATATCAAATACCATGTCACATTAATAAAAGTGTTAAACACATGCAATATCTTGACAGCAACAGTTGCTGTCAGACCATGCATTGGTAGGCATTCACTGTTCCCACATTGGCACCTACATTAATTACAGACAAATACGGCAAAATATAAGCTGCAGCTGAAGATCCTATCCATCCATTCATTTTCCAAGCCACTGAATCCCATATGCGGGGTCGCAGGGGTGCTGGAGTCTAACCCAGCTGGCTATGGGCGAGAGGCAGGGTACACCCTGGAGGGGTCGCCAGTCCATCGCAGGGCAACACAGAGACACACAACCAATCACACACACACTCACACCAACGGGCAATGGAGAGAAGCCAATCAACCTAATGCACGTCTTTGGACTGTGGGAGGAAGCCGAACTACCCGGGAAGAACCCATGCAAACACGGGGAGAATGTGCAAACTCCAGACAGAAAGGCACCAGGGCCGCCTCCGGGAATCGAAGGCTTGCGACATACCCCTAAAACAGAGTGTTGTGGACGAGAGCTTCAAACACATGTGTGGGCGATCTACAGAGCTCTTTGGCATTAAAACATCAACACTGAGACATCAAGGTCAAATTCTTTAGCATTCTTTAATGTAGAAAAAAGCATGTGCATGAACCTTTAAATAGAACGAAGAGGATAGGAGCTTTTGTGACTAGCTACCAGAGTCTGGAGGAAGAGAGGAGAGGCATAGAATCCTTGAAAAAGTTGCTTGAGGTCCAGTCTAAAGTTTCCACAGTCAGTGATGGTTTGGGGTGACATGTCTTCTGCTGGTATTGGTCCACTGAGTTTTTGTGGTGCAAGGTCAACACAGCCATATACCAGGACGTTTTGGAGCACTTTATGCTACCTGATGCTCACCAACTCATGGAGATGCACATTTCATTTTCCACCTGCATACAGTGCCAAAACTACCAATACCTGGTTTAAAGACCACGGGATCCGTGTTCTTAATTGGCCAGCATACTCAATCTATGGGGTATTGTGAAGAGAAACATGTGATATGCCCGACCCAATGCAGCAATGCCCAGACTGAAGGACTTTATGCCACACCACAATTAAGTACTAAGCGATCTACATGCTCATACTTTTTATGTTCATGCTTTTCAGTTGGTCAATATTTCTAAAAATCTTTTTTGTATTGTATACAGAAAATTTGAATACTACTTAATAGTAATATTCCAATTTTCTGAGATACTGAATTTGGAGGTTTCATTAGTTGTAATCATCACAATTAAATAAATAAACATTTGACATTTGACAACAGTTAGAACATGCTGTATACTGTAGAACCCTGGTTATTGGTTGTTGGTTGTTAATTCTTTCTTTGGGAACCTCATACTATGGAGAGTTCTACAGTGCATCTGCTACACTGACATAATTAGGACACACACAGGAAGCCACCTTCCACAGAGCATGAATCACCCCGGAGGCTTGTTGTTCCTCGTTGTTATAGTGATGGTGGTCAGATCTTACACCTAAGCAGCAATAGAGTAAAAATACAGCTAACTGTATATATATATGTATATATATATATATATATATATATATATATATATATATATATATATACTTGAAACTTGAACTTGAAAACTCGGCTTAGGGTTAGCACCCAAATGCACCCACATGTGATTAATGGAAGTAACTCGTTCCAAGGCAGCTGTCCAGCCCATGAAGAAGGCTGTGCACCAAAACAATTTCCTGATTCTTCCTTTCTGTTTGTGTGTTGGTCTGTTCTTCTCCCTGGAAGACAAACTCAGCTGCACAGAAATGTCATCCAAATAAATGAACACAAACTTATTTATCATGTCACTCCTGTGGCATTTTTCGGCTTGCCAGCATTTCCCTGTGAATGACACAATGCGTAGATTCGCATTCAGGTGCAACCTCCTTGAGCCGAACAGCCGTCCAGTCATGGCAGCAGCTCCATCCGTGCATATGCCGGCACAAAAGGACCATTTTAGTTTTCCTGACATATAATCATTCAGCGACTTGAATAGTTCTGCAGCTGTACTTTTAGTTGGCAACGATAGTGCGCACAACATATCTTTGTGTGTATCCTCTTGATGGAGGAAGATATCGCACATAAACAAGAAGTAGTGAATTGTTATCAATATCTGTTTACTCGTCAACCTGGAGAGAATACCACGGTGAATTATTAATTCTCTCCAACAGCTGTGTCTCAATGTCCTTTGAAGGCTTCATCGCATCATTAGGGAGCCAGTCACCGCATATTACGCACAGCGGGTTTGGTGCATGGGAATAGCCCATGGCAATAAATCCATATTTTAAATATGTTTCTTGATACTGCCTGTTAAAGGCAGCTTTCCCTTTTGGGAAATGGTACTAAACGGCCCACAGCCCGGTCATTTGGTACCATCTTGCCAGGCTCCAGCTACAGTACTATCTTCAGGTCTGGCTCAGGTTACTGCTCAGCGTCCCCAATCTGCTCAAGCACCGGTTCTGTACCCACATCTAATGGAAGCCCGGGCCCTGCTGCAGCAGTCAGCATACACTTACCGTACGCTGCCACTCAGTCATGTCAATGCTCCAGTTCAAGCTCCACCCCAGTCTGCAGGCCTAGTCTTGGCTTCAGCCCAGCCACGTCTCACCCAAGCTTCAGCTTTAGCCAAGCCACGTCTCGCCCAAGCTTCAGTTTCAGCTCAGCCAAGTCTCGCCCAAGCTCTAGTCCGGACCTGTGAGGCTCCTGTTCAGGCCTCAGCTCAGTCCCGGTCAATGCACGCAACACTTCAGCCATATCTGGCTCCTGTTTTGATTGCCGTACGACCAAGCCCAGCTTCTGCCCAGTCAAGCCCAGCTTTTTCCCAGGCAAGTTCCGCTGCTGTCCAGCCAAGCCAGGTCTCGTTCCCTGTCTGTGTTGGCCCAGGAGAGGCCATTATTGCCCGTGTTGGCCCCAAAGGGGTCATTCTTGCCCGTATTGGCCCCGAAGAGGCCATTCTTGCCAATGTTGGTCCCAAAGAGGCCGTTCTTTGCCGTGTTGGCCTAGAAGAGGCCGTTCCTGTCCTCGTCGGCTCACTAGAGGCTGTTCCTGTCCCCATACGGAGATGACCGCAGTGGTCCTGGTTCCTGTGTCCTCTGCTTTATTGTGTGCAGGTGTTGCTTCCGGGGTTCCTGGTGGTCCGCAGAAGACCACGTGTGCCTCAGCTCCTGGTGGTCCTACGACTGCTTCGTCAGTCTCAGCTCCTGGTGGTCCTGCAACTGCCACGTCAGTCTCAGCTCCTGGTGCTCCGGCGATGACTGCTTTAGCTCTGGCTCCTCGTCTGCTCTCGTGTCTGGTTCCGGCTCCATGTCTGGGTTTGCCTCTGGCTCCAGCTCTATGTCTGGGTTTTCCTCCAGCTTTGGCTCCTTGTCTACTCTCGTCTCTGGTTCTGGCTGCATGTCTGGGTTTGCCTCTGGCTCCAGCTCTATGTCTGGGTTTTCCTCCAGCTTCGGCTCCACGTCTGCCCTCATCTCTGGCTCAAGCCTCAGCCACGTTTGCCTCAGTTCCTGGTGGTCCTGCGAGGACCACGTCTGCCTCAGTTCCTGGTGGCCCTGGTGGTCCTCGGTGCCTCCTGCCATAAGGGTGCCTCCCCCATTGCCAGCCACCTTGACTCTTCACTTGGAGGGTGTCGTCACTCACTGCCAGCTTCTGGCATCATCACGCCTCAACACCAGAGCTACTTTTGTCCGTTCCAGCCGTTGGCTTTGGACTTTCCTCACCATCACCCTTCTGTAGGGGAGGATTTGGACTGTGTGTGCTCCCTAATGTTTTGGACTTTCTGTGCCTTGTCTCGCTTTGGACTCATGGACTTGTTTATCGGTTTTGCCTTGTGTTTGTTGGTGACCCTTCGCCAGTCCAACCCTCCACCCACCCTGTTGGTGCCTGCGCCATGTTTTTGGAGTTCTGCTGCTGCCTGATGTTTTCTTCCTCACCTCAAGCGGTTGAGGCAGATGGCTGCCCACCTTGCTGGAAGTTTATTCCTGTAGACCGTTTACAGTATAAATTTAAATTACAATTTATTAATTTGATTTTTCAGTTCAAAGGCCTGCTCAAGTGGGAAACACCTCTTTATCTTATGCAGCTTTATGCATATTTAAAATATTGCTAATTATCTGTATATTTGTATGTATGTTGCAGTATTCAGTGAAGCAAGGTTGCAGCTGACCCAGGGGGATGAGAGCAGAGGTTTCTGACACAACCTACAGCAACAATTAAGTCAAAACAGTGTCAGACAGATAGACACAACAGAGACATCTGCTCTTTTCATGTGGATTATTCGACCATCACACCCAAACATCTCATTAAGTATTCTGTTAAAGTTGCCTCTCCCTAAACCAAATATTGAAACTGTAATTACGCCCCCTCTGACGCTAATGTAGCCCAGAAAACAAACATAGCAAACAACACATCAGCGGTGCGTCCTCCTGATGGCTGTTTGTCTTCCTCTTCAAATGTCTCTGATGCAGGACTCTGATGACTAATGTGCACACTTGAATGCATTAATCACTGTTGTTCTGCACAAAGCGCTGTAACAACACGTTCCTGATTAAAACAGGATCAGCGTGCAGGCAAATGGATGCATACATTTCAAAGCATCCTCCTGAATTTGCCGCTTGCTCTATAGCACATCTTAGCCACAGGGAGGATTCGCTCTCTGGCCTTGATGCTGGGTGCCATCTGTGACCATGCAGCGTAAGGTGTTTTCATTTTCTACTGTCAATCATTTTGTGAGGGTGTGCGTTTTTTGAATGATGGACCTTCCATTTCAGAATGCAGCTCTGCATATGCGACTCTGGAGTGTTTCCTGTTCTTTTGTTGGTCACAGATGTGTGGCCGCCTGTGGCACTTCACATTCCACACGGCACGTCTCTATTGTCCCCGCATCCAGCAGGATGAATACAAATGTGACTGCTGTTGTCATTTCCAGTGGATCCGGGACTGCTTCAGCACCAGCACCCTAGCCTCCATGCTGGCTTTACCAAGATCAGTTCAATTCAGCTCTGCAGGGTGACGCCAAACGTCAAAGAGAAAGTTTACTGTAGGAAAGTTACTCATTTTTAACCCCTGAAAAACAAAATATAGTAAATACAATAAATAAATGATTGTGACAAGTCCTTAAATTTACATGTCTCTGGAGGCTGGTGAGCTTATTCTGGAATTGACGTGGAACAAGGACTAAAAGCATGTTCCTTGTTGGACAAAGTCTTTTCTTTTTGCTCTTTGTTAGCGTCTTGCGCAATTGCTTCTCTGTACACGCTTCCTTTCTCTGTCTTCCTGCCTTATAACTATTGGATCACTAAATGCTTGGATTAATTGTTCCTACCACAGCACAACGACAAATGTGTTTAAACTGGGAAACATGTTCCAGTGTTACATTTCAAAAGTTGGAATGGAGACATATTTTTTTACTGCTGCATCACTGCAGCGTTTAACTGAATCCTGTCTTTGTTCCTCCATCCAGCTGGAATACAATAGTCAACTCTTTGATAATGTTCACCACAAACCACAAACTACTTGCTTGATTTTTGAGCAGAGGTTTATAATGTTACCATTCAGAATGTTTTGGACCCATGGTTCCATCACAGCCTCACCTCCCTGGCACCATCTCTTGGGTCCTCATTGTTTCTGTGTGACCCAGTTTTTTGATCTGCCACTGCCACAGCACCAGGTCGACCTAATAATCACACCTCCCACCTTATAATAAAAAAGGTGTCTTGGTCCATTAAAAGCTAAATGCTAAATACTAGCGCTTCTACACGCTCCAGGGGAAACTTAGGGTTCAGTGTCTTGCCTTTTGGCAGTGTCTTCAGAATGATGGGTGGGCAACTCCTGAATGAAGTTCCCTGTTAATCCACACAGTTAGTGGTTATAAGTGTTTATCCTGTCGTTTTGCATCAATGCAGCAAAGCGTTGCATAGCTCTCCACGATTAACATGTTACACATCGTGGCAGGAAACACGGCTGCACACAGAGCATATTTCTCAGATGATTCCACACATTAACCCCCAGTGAGAAAATAGGGCCGTTTGCCAGGAGAAGCTTTGCGTTGAGTCACTTGCAGCTCCCCTCAGACTCACCACTGGTAACTGAGCCAGAAACCTCGAGAGCCCGAGGAGATGCTCGTGTGAGCGTTCATAAGTCGCTTTAATGCCTGCAAATGTAATGAAGCTGTCCAATATTTAAACGCTGTTCAGCTTTGTGAAAAGTCATGTGCTCAGTAGGACATTTAAATCATTTAATTAGATGGTAATTTTGCTTCTTTTCTATGTTAGGGAAATTGTTAGTTCCCTTCGTAAATCTTAAATAAAGCAGACACAATCAGTTGAGACCTTCTTCAGGATTTTACTTGCAAGGAGTGAGCAGTTTACAGCAAAGGCAACTTCCTCTCACTGAAGAGAAGACAAGGATTCAGCTCATAATATGTATTGCATTCTGGGAGGTGCATCGTCACACAGTACGTAGGAAATATTCTCTGCACAAAGCAAGCATTGGGCTCATCAGATAAGGATGCTACACACTGGTACTCCCTATTTCTTGCAGAGCAGAAGGGAGAAAACTTCAAGGCTATAGCACAGCTAACAAGGCTTGAGCAGATCAGCAAAATAAATTCCAACAATGTTTCAATGATTAAATGCAGTATTTCTCCAACATTCTATGTGACATAAAAGCCTCCTGTAAGAACAGACTGTAGTATGAATTGGTTTTCTTACTGAGTTTGTTTTGTTTCCTGTCATTTGAATTATAATGTGGATATATAACAATACATCTGGTGCTGGTTCTGTTCCTCAGTGAAGCATAGAGCAGTGTTTGAGATCAGGGGACGTCCTGTCACCTGCATCACATAGACAGCTTAACTACAACAGCTTAACTACGTTCATGCATAGACTGATGGAATGAAATACAAGGTCCCTTCATACAGCGTCTAAAATCTCCCTGAATGAGCACAGCTGTCTCTGATCCAGTCTGTGCACTCAACCACTTTACACAATGTGAGCAATGAGCTGATGCTGCAGTGGATCAGGCCGGACGTTAGCAGCCCACTGTAATCCAGCGCAGTCCGATGGTTGACACAGACGTCACTGGGGCACAGAGGGGCTCTCAAACTGGAACTATCAGTTGTTCAACAATGAAGCTTTATAATGGCCCCTTAAACTGTTCAAGATAAATTACCAAACAAAAAGCTCCTCAACCTGCCACTAGAGGCGTCAACACAATAAACTACCTACTGATGACTCCTAGCCTAAGTCATGCACAGTGAACATGCCTGATTTAACTCATGTTGACACCCAAGTGAAACTGGCATGAGGCAGGGTGGATCCAATGATGATCTATAGTGTAAACTCTGGAATCACATGGCCTCAGAGTAACATCACAATGCAGCTGCACAGCTTTGTCCTCCAGGAGCAGCCAGCATAAGGCTGAATGTTCCTCCTGGCCGCATGCTTTTGGGCCCAGCCGTCATAGAGTCATAGTATTAACACAACACAGTTTCAAATACAATGTATGTGTCATATATTGTATGTGACAGCTTCCTATGGGGAACTTGCTGAGGGGTCTTGGTCTGGCAGATGCGCAGACCTGGACCAAAGGGCTCTGAGCTGAACCAAACCTCATTAAACCACATCAGCATCAGAATTCATTTGCTCACCTGAAAATGAAGGAGTGTGAGGATTCAGTGGTGCCCGACAAAGCTTCACTGTGCAATCGTTGCCAAATGGTACAATATCACAATTGCAATCATATGAGTGTCCTTTGAGCCGGCACACATTCATACACATTATCAGGCCCCGGCTTGAGATTATCGAGAGCACTTGGGCTAAAATGTGGAAATAATCAGGAAATTGCTGAAATATTGATGTTTACAATCTCCTGTCCAGATCTCAGCGGCAGGATACTTGACCAGGGGATGAGAAGTGTGTGTGTGGGGGGGGGGGGGGGGGGGGGGGGAATTTGGCTGGTATTTGGGGGGAAGGGGCAGGTTGCCGAGCACATATTGTAACACAATCACCCTGCCATTTGTCACCGCAGTGGAAACCTGGGCCACTCCGCTGTGCTGTACGCCGAGCTACAGCTGCAGACAGATGTTTAGCCTTCCTATACCACCATCAGCTGAAAGCAGAGAAAAGGTCCCAGATTAACCTTCCATCAGAAAATCACTCACATCACTAGTGTACATGTATGCGTGCGTGCGTGCGTACATGCGTGCGTCCGTGCATGCGCACGTGCGGCTTAGTTATTACTAATAATGTAAGACTGCTGCATTTGACACAGAAACACAACCCCTGGTATTAGCTCATTAGCTCATGTGCATTAAAGCTATTATAGAATGTCCTGTGTGTCGTATCAATTCAGAAAGAAATGCACATGTAACATTGTAACATGATTACACTGTTCAGTGCTAGAAAGGGGTCTCCTGCTCATCCCCCTTTTTCCCCAGCTTGCAGCGCATCCTCCTTCTGAGTGTTTTTTTGTTGTGTGCCCATGTTTTGGCCTTTATTAAACTGGCATCATGTGTTTTCTCCATCTGAGGAAAAATAAGCCAGAGGGAAAAGGAAACAGCCAAATGAAAACGTGAAGAGTCCTTTTTGTTGCCAGAGGTTCAACATGTAAATTCCCTCTCATGTGGAGGTGGCGAGAGCCCAGAGTCTACAACAGCGTGAACACTGAGCTCATCAAGCACAGATATCAGGAACAGAGAGAAACCCTGATGCTCTCAACTCGAGGAGGGCGACATATCACACACAGAACCAAGTGACTCACAAACAAGTGCCACTGCTAACATGAGAAGGAAGCTGTTAAAGGTGGGGTGACATTTCTTTGACGCACAGCGGGCCTCCTCCTCCTCCTCAGGCTATGAATAGAAGACATCAAACTGTGCACAGCAGTATGTGTGTCTTAGTCACCCCCTCGCTGATTTGTAGCCGCTTTAATCCCCTCACATCTGGAGTTTGCGTTGGGATGACTAGGTGCAGTCTGTCGGCCTCTGCTTCCTGCAAAGTTCGCCAAGACAGAAGTCCCATAAAGACTCCAGGATTATTACATCACTCTCACAACCTGACGAGCTGAAGTTTGACACAGGAAAGCAACAAGAGGCTGTTGCTGTGAGGTATCCGGAGTACAGCACAAGTACAGACCCACCCCTCTGAAATAATAACTCCTTCCAGTGGCAGAAGATCAAAGAGTTGCGGGTTCAAACATACCTCAACCAGGACTTTTGTCTTCAGGTTTCATCGGGCCGTCCGATGTTTTGAGAGTTGGCAGAAATGCTTGCGTTTACACTGGCATATGCTGCATATCACCCGAAAGTTTAGACTCTCGTCTTTCAGATCGTATTGACCATTTCTGGCAACAACCATCACAGCACAGTCACAAAACGCTCGATAATGATAACCATAATTCATAAATCTTCATCACTTACTTTTGACGACCAAAGCATTGTTGAATCACGTCGTGTGTGGTCTCATTCTGTCCGTTACAAACCAGCAAATGTAATCAAAAATGAAGCGTGTTGGTCCAAAACACACAGTATATCAACAGTGGTCTGTAAACCGCAGTGTTCTGCTGCTGAGCAACAGATAATCTTTGTCCGGTTCTGTGAGCCACCACTTGCGAAACAGAACCTGTAGTAACGGAGAATACAAGATGGAGGGAGTAAAGCTTAGGTTTCATTTCAGAGCCCAGAATGGCTTGTCCAACGTCACTCTAACATAACTTCTCCAAAACTACAGAGTGTTACCTTCCCAAAGAGTCCAACTATTTTCATATACTCCAAAGGTTTGAAGAACAGCTTTGATTTCAATCTCTCAGGGTGTTCAGGCTTGATTTCCATGGAACGATAACGGGTTAACGTGCTTATTCACAAGCTTCAACTGAACAGTTCTACTGTTACATGCTAACTGGAGTCAGTTTGGTTGATGATGGGCACTGAGCACATCTACTCACACATAAAGCCCTCGGCAGCCACAGCGTTCAGGTGCTTCCCTGAGCCTCTTTGAATAAAACAGGTGACGTCATCAACACTGGCAGCAAAATAGGAGAGCATCATGAATAATAAACTGGCTTCAGTGGTATAAAGCTGAGCTCTCTGCTTTAACTTTCTACTCTCTTGTTTAAACACAAAGATTGTTCTATCACATAGCTACAACACTTGATGTTTCACTGGAATGAACCTAATGTTGTTACTATCTTACGTTATTATTATTTTGTCTCATTAGAAACAACAAAGATATAAACTGCTGGAACGCGGCACCTACTGGCCTGTTTTACTCCGTTTAGCTCCCAGTGGCTGCTCTTCATGGTGAGAGACGCCCCCTGTACCACGCTCCAGGAAATGGAACCAGCGATGTAGGGGCGGCTGACCGATCCGATTCCCATGTCTTATCACTCTCACTGAACAACAGGTCTGACGCATGGGCATACTTGAGCGAGAGAATGGGTAAGTGTGAAAGAAGGGTGAGGATGGCTCTGGCTGTGCTGCGTGTGGCGCCTGGGCAGTAGTACTGCGGTCCCTGGGTCTCGGCTGTTCCTTCCTGGCTGGGGGTTGTGGGGGGTGGTGGGATAGGTAGCAGAGCCAGTCGGGAACCTGGCTCTGCGGACCCTACATTTCTCCGCATTCATCCACTTAGGTCTGCAAGGGGCGTCCTGCTGATGAAGGGACCGGGGCTACTGGGAAGTGGTTCCGTCCCTTCCAAGTGGGATGCTCTGCAGTTTTAATTGCATTAGTCATACACACTTGTCCAGGAATCTGGGGGCTCCTTCCGGGGGGGCCAGTAGACGGAGCCTTCCCATTGATGGTTCTGTCTGCTGGACCCCCCGGAGAATTGGGTATCTCCCAAAGTTCCTCATACTTAGCTACATACACATACATTTAGGGCCGGGGGTGGGCTCTTTCACTGGGGCCTGGGGCTGAGGCCAGTTGTGGCCTCGGCCACTGGCCCTGATGGAGAGATCACCACCCAGTTTTAACTGCAAAAAGACATTTAGGGCGAGGGGGGGCACTGTCCTGGGGACACACCGTCAGCCAGCGGTTGTGATCCTGGAGATGTCACCCACCTTCAGTGCACTTTAGTTCCACACACTCACGTCCAAGCTGGGTTGCAGGGTTCTGGGGGACCTTTTTCTGCTGCCCTCTGCCTCCCCCGGGTTGGGGGGGTTGGTCGGGGCTCGGGAGGAGCTGCGGTCCCTGCCTGGGGCCACATGGACGGCAGGCCGGAGACCTACCCTCCCCACGAATGTGATCAAGCGAATGGTGTGGGTGCGAGAATGTATCTGAGAGCGCATTGGTTCACGTATGATTGACTAGTTCGTTGTGAGAGAGTCTATGGTGTGTGTGTGTGTTGATGTGATGATGTGTGTTGCACATGTGGGTGGGTGTATGCGTCTGTGTTTGTGTGAGTTGGTATGCGTGTGGTGCGGTTGAAGTGTGGGGGGTCCGGTTTTTCGCCCGGGGTACGATGATCGTCTGCCTGGGTGGTCTCTTTTCTGCTGACCCCACCAATTGCTGGCCTTGTGCTGCAGGCCGCTGTAGCGCCAGGGGATGAGGTCGGGTCGATGGGGTAGGCCCCGCTCCGCCCATGTGGGGGTGGTGGACTGGGGGCGGGCCCCACTCTGGGCGCGGGGGAATCTTCTGGCGGGCTCCCTACGGACCGTGGGTCCTCGGGCTCTACTCTTTCAGGCCGACCCTCCCGCCGGGGGGAGTGTTTGCCCCTGGTTCTCATGGGGCGGACAGCGTTGACCCCCGGTGGCCCACTCTGGCCTCGGGTGCTGTCTCTGTGGCTGCTGCAGCTCTGCCTGGGGGGCTCTGTGTGGGCGGCTTGGGTTGCAACACCTGCCCTCCTGGATCTGAAGGAGTGTGGGCTCCCTGGCTGCTGGGATTCCTTCCTCTGCTTGCTGGATGGGCGTAGTGGCGGAGCCCCTCACATCACCCTGGCTTCCACAAGTGGCATTGTTCATGCACCAACGTCTGCCTCACCCTTTGGGGGAATAATGTTAAGCTACAGCCTTACTAACCTTGTAGTGGGACACTTTCCAAATCCAACTGTAAGTATTATTGATACTTATCACTACCAATTTGAATAATGTGTGAATATGGAATTTGTGGTGTTGTATGTCATGACTTTTATTAAGTAGTATGGGATATGTATAATAATGCACATATGTATGTATATTGTATGTATATGTTTGAATTAGTATGTGCACATACCTTAGCACTATTATTGGTATTAGTATTAATCTCCAAGGTAAACCACAGTACAAAAATTGTTTAGTTATGAATGTGTTAGCCTAAGGTACATCCATGCTTCTTATTTATTTATTTTTTTGCTCCGATTGTTTACTTAACAGATTTGCTTGGTTTCAGCAGCTGGTTGCACCCCTTATCCCCCCTCCCCCCCACCCTCCCGCATACACACCCTAAAGCAGAAACCTAACCTGTCCACCAACACAGCAACATCACACACATTTTGGATTAGCTAAATAAACCATTAAATAAACCATAAATCAGGAAGAGTATATATATTCTATATATACTCTTCTTGTTAAAGCAAAGCTGTCCATCACAATATGGCATTCAGCGTAATATATGCTGCTTGCTTAACTGCTGGACAGAACAAAAAAAAAAAAAAAAAAAAAAAAAGAGTATATATATTCTATATATACTCTTCTTGTTAAAGCAAAGCTGTCCATCACAATGTGGCATTCAGCGTAATATATGCTGCTTGCTAAACTGCTGGACAGAACAAAAAAAAAAAAAAAAAAAAAAAAAGAACAACAGGTCTGAAGAAATGAAGGCCCCTGGTGCAGCCTTCAGTCCTTTACATTAACAGCTTTATTGAGGCTTTGTGCTCATGATGACATCCCAGAATGAAGGACAGCCATTGGTGCAGCATCTCGTTGCTGTAATGTAGTGGGTCCAACCCTGAATGTATTGAACCTGGAGTGTCACACGAGGGACCTCAGAACAGCATCTGCTATGGAAATGTATTTAGTTTGTCTTTTGTCCTGTAGACACACATCGGCTATTAAAGAGCTTCAGTATTCATTTTATGTCTCTGTATTCCTACCACTCACATATCCTGACCTATTAACATTCATGGGTTTGTAAAGTTTGTAAGGACGCGTTCATCCCTGATCGACTGAACGCTGTATTTCTGTATTCAATGCTTAAAATAATGAAGTAGACCACGCTGCTCCATCTTTCCTCTGTGTTGGTTTATTAAGTACAGAAAATGATGTCAGCTCCCTGAACAGATGTGAAGATGTGACAAGGTGATTTTTTTAACATTATCTATATACTGGGCGGTTTAATCAGAATGAGGAAGCACAGGACACTGACTGTAAAGTTGGACCTGCCCTCAGGACGTTACATTCGTATGTACAGTTCGGTCCATGTCTCCCTGGAGCAGTCAGAGTGGAACCACGTACATGAATACTTTATATAAGCTATTCAGAGAACTTTACTTTGTGAAATATTGATTGTCTACTGCTCCCCAGTGAAGCATCAGCAGCCCTGAGTGTTAACCTAATGCTGATAGGGAGCTACACAAGCTGCTCACCGCCGAGGATATGACATTAATAACAGTAATACATTCACTGGAAGTATCACAGAATGAAAGATACCAGTGCAGAGCAGAGGTGATGAATATGGATGATGCTCATTCATGCATTGAATCAGCTTTAGAAAGAAAGGGCTTCTGTGGGTTTGTGGATGCTGGGCCATGAGCAACTTAACTCTGAAAACTGACTGGAAACACACTCTAATCTACAGCAATGGGCCGAGACAACTCCAGGTGCAGAACAAAAGAGCAACACTGTAAAGGCCTTCTGGAGCCACACTCATGGGCTCAAAGGGGCTTCTACTACGTATAATAAATAATAACAAATTTTCCTTCTGAAAATGCAAAATGTACAGTAGCTCATTGATTCATCTTTGGGTAAAATAATGACGTGTCAGTGTCTATGTTAAAGATGTGAATGGAAGCTAGGCCCTTAAGGTGTTAACCTTAGATGTACAATAGGCATGAGTCATATTATATAGGACAGAATATTGAAACTTAAATCAGTTACTTGCACATCTCTGTTCCTCACTAATTACCTGGACAGGTCTCCAGTCCACCACTGAGCCACAGATTGAATCACAATCCACTTCAGGGGTTAAACTGAACATAAAAAACATAAGCTTTATGTTTAGAATTGCATCAACTTTATGTAATCCTTTATTGTTAAGCTATGTAATGTAATGGCATAATTCTAACCTGACTGAAAGACTTAACATTAAATGTCAACTCTTACCTGGTAATTATGTGATCATATTATCTGGAAATTTTACATGTAATTAAATTACATAAAATCCAAGTTTTAGGCCTGATTATTTGCATTAGTTGAGTGCAAAAGTCCTGTTCTTAATATTTGTTTCTAAGCTTCTGAAGGTGGCCAATTGCATTTTCTCTGCCCTTCACACATTTCCTTCATTTTTCCTGAGCTTCTGCAACATAACAAAAAGAAGGGCCTCACTAGACTCAGTTAACTCCACGAAGGCTGTGAAGGCCACATCATTATCCTGCTATGAAAGGACGGGGAGGAAGAGAACGGTGACGCGCTGCCAGTAATAATGGCCTGATTTTAGTGTGCTGACAAAGAAAGGCCACGCTGCTTCAACTGACAGCTGTTTTAAATGTTTGCAGAACAAATATCTCACCTTTCACTCCCGGCTCCTCTGTGACATTTTAGAAAACCATTTTCTACATAAATGGATGCTGTGACATTTTAAAGAGAGAAAAAAGAATCATTCTAACTGTATGATTCTCTTTAGCTGACAGCGTGTTAGTCATCAGTAAATACATCCTAATGGTAATTAGACAAAATACAGGATGACACTGTTTCCATTGTTGAATCAAAGCAGAAAAACCTTAAGTGGACAATAACCTAAACCTCAGAACCTCAGAACCACTTTAACCCGCTCCTGGAGGTTGGTTGCTTCTCTTTAAAACTCTATTCTACTGGAGCCTGCCGGTGCCGTGGCTGGTTTGGTCTGTTCATGTTGAGACACTTCCTTACAGGCTTGTTTGTCCCTCCGGCCTGACGGGAGCGCTTCGAGTTTGATGCTGTCCTGTCGTCTGCTATCATTTCCTGTTTGTGTCCTGTGTTGTAATCTGTGTAATTAGTGTCACCTGTGTTAATAGTATTTACGTTCCTAATTTATGTGCAGTCTTTGTGGGTTTGTGGATGCATTGCTAACAGCACATTGCACTTTTTCCTATGATCCAGTTGTTATGTGAACTTGGCTACTTTTTTCTTGATTGTTTTGTTAAATTTTGGGTGAGCTTTTTGAACATGGAGCAGTGTTTGCCTGTGTCTCCTTCTCAGAAGAAAAGCTTCCTATTGTACAGTAGCATCACGTCTAATGTCCGCATAGTGTTTGATTTGTGCCTGCTTTAGTACAACCCTCTGGCGGAGCAAAGTGGGATCAACTACATCATATCATCACGGGGTGACATCATGATAGAAGGTTTTGTGCGCATTTGTCAGCCAAGCAGCAACTGGAAAGGGGAAGTACTGTACCTGTTGTTGCATGTGGTGTAGGACGATAGTCTATCAGGAAGGATGTGACTGTTTCCATGGTGCGGACTGTATTATTGCCATTTGGATTGTCTGTTTCAAACTTGGTTGAATCGTTCCACTGAACCATTAGCAGCAGGGTGGTACAGTGAGGTTCTGTGAGCAATGTCACTCTCGGCAAGGAAAGCAACCAGATGTAAACTGTGGGCTGTTATCTCGAACTATGGATTCTGGGTTGCCATGTCTGCTAAAAAATGAGGAAGAATATGACAGCATTTGCAGTGGTGTTGGCTGAAAATCCAACTTAATGCCATTTGCAAGTAATCCACTAATGTTAAAGCATATTGGCACTCCCATGTTGCTGTTTCAAACGGGTCTACAACATCATTCTCCAGCTTCTGCCATGGAGGAGGGCAGGGTGGGCAGATGCTGATTTATCATTTCACTGGCAGGGTTGACAAGACTGAATTGTAGCATGTATGAAAGCATCCAGTTTCGGCCACCAGTAATACTCTCTTAAGCGCTGTTTGGTGCGCACAAGTCCCTGATGTGTTTAATGTGCCAGAGCTACCAGATGTTGTAGGTACTATCAGGCGGTTACCTCGAAGTACTAGTACTCCAGATATGGACAGTTCATGGTGTATTGGAAAATAAGGTGCCATTTCTGGGGCCAGCCCCGGGTGATCTGGTCACGAAGAGAAGATAATTCACTACAGTGGGAGGAAGCTGACTCAAAATCTCTAGGACAGGAGTGCTTTCATCGTGTCAAAGTTCTGTGTTTTGTCAAGTTCTGTCCTGTTTTATTTTTGTAATTTCTGGTTTTCTGTGCTACCAGGTCCTGTGCTAATGTTACTTTCGCTCATTAGTCTCAGCTGTTGTCAATCAAGCACTCAGTTTTTCTGTATTTCGTCACCAGCCTTACACCAGTTCTTTGCCAGATCATGAGTCTCAATACCACGTTCCAGCGTTTCTTGATTTACTTACCTGTTGCTTAGACCCTAGTTAGGAATCTCTTGCCTGAACCTTTGCCTTACCTGCTCGACCTGTTTACTGACCGTCTGCTTGTGTTTTCACCATGTTTTTGTCTCCTCCCTCTGTACCGCTGCCATTCTGCCATTGCGTTTTGACCACTGCCTGTACTCTGACGACGTCTTGCATTAAACTCCTTCTATTTACCTGTATGCCTCCTGAGCTGTGTATGTGGGTCCGTCACTTTAGACCACAGCGCCACCGTGACAGTTTGGCCAAACATGGACCAAGCCAGGATGAGCTCCTGTCGGAGCTTGCCCAGCTAGCTAGGAGCCCAGGCCAGCCTGTCCTCGGGGTACCACCTAGAGTCTAACGGACAGACCGAAAGGACTAACCAGCAGCTGGAGACAGGACTTCGCCTGTTGGCCTCTCAGAACCCTGCCACATGGTCCCAGAAACTCTTGTGGGTGGAGTTTGCCCACAACACTCTACCCTGCTCATCCACTGGTCTCACCCCCTTTCAGTGTGCCTATGGGTTCCAACCTCCCCTCTTACCATCCCTTGAGGAGGAGGTTCAGTTACCCTCAGCTCACGCCCTGCTGCAGCGCTGCCGCCACACCTGGCTCCATGCTAGGCAGTTCATGTTAGGATTGCAAGCCTGGTACAAAGAGAGCACCGATCGCAGGTGCTCTCCGGGGCCCGACAACGAAGTTGCAGACCAGGTGTGGCTCTCTACGAAAGACCCTCAACTTAAAACTCAGTCACCTCGAAGAAATTCATTGGGCCATTTACGGTTGCCGTAAGATTAATTCAGTGTCTGTCAGAATGAGACGTGTCTCGTGACGCGTCACAACCTGACATAATTCGTCACAAACGGACGTGTTACGTCATGAGATGAGTTACAAACTGACATGAACAGTTCTGGAAGCTGTCGTAAACGCTGTCATTGCATCACTGTTTTGGTTATTTCCGGTTTTATGTTCTTGCCACTTCCTGTTTTAGTCAGTGTTAGATTCAGTCAGCTTTACTTCCGGTTCTAATTAAGTCACCTGCAGCCTATCTTGTCATCATCACTCCAGTACTTAAGCTCCACTCATTGCCATGTAACCTTGCCAGATTGTCTGCGTTCATCCATGACCGGCACTCCAGTATTGCCGTTGTTCGAGTTCCAATGTATGACCCGTTTTGGTAAATCCGTCTTGTATCTAGCCCAGGCTCTGATAGCCCACTCTTGTGATTTTGACCTCTGCTTGTTTTTGACCACGTTTTTGCCTACGCCTTGTCGGATTTTGTTTTTGCCAATCCTGTGTATGACCATTGCCTGCCTGTTCTTATTAAATACGTTCTTATTAAATACTCCTTTTATCCAAGCTATGCTGTGAATTTGGGTCCTTCCACCATTGTGCTATTGTGACAGAAGCATAGTTTCTGTGACCCTTAGGGCTTGCAGTCTGCCGGATATCAGCACAATGACCTGATGCTGACACTGGAGGCTCTGAGCTTGTCTGATGGTCTACTATTCTCCTAACTACTCCTCCAGTCTCTCAAGCAACACGAAACCCGTAGAATATAATTTTATTTTCTGCTGAATCTATTTTTTCATTAACTTCACAAACCAGAGAGCAGTAAGTAGCTGTTGTCACGCCACAGGAACACAAACACTGCTGCTGGAAACTCTGATGTCACAGACGCAGACATTTAGACTTTTTGTTGCACAGCTGCTTTCTCTTCCCGACTTTGACTCATGCCCAGTAGTAAATCTATGACCGGCTTCATAAACAGTTTGCTTTGTATCAGGCCAGCAGCTTTGCTGGTGTTGAGGATGATGAAGTTTGTCAGAGAGATTGGGGTCACACAGCTCATATCCATCATCTGTTTATCAGTGAAGCCCACATAACACAGAGGACAAAGAACAACACTTTTACTACAGTACAATGTGACCACAACCAGTATGATCACAACTCAAATGCTGCAGAATTATAACCTAGCAGGGCTTTAGATGTGTGGCCTGGTAGCTCAGTAGATGAAGCCTTGGAAGCGTAAGGTCCCCGGGTCTATCCCCCACCTCACCAGGTGTGCCCTCGAGCAAGACACTTCACACTAGCTGCCCGGTTCCTGCACATGGCTGCTCACTGATCTCCCAGAGGATGGGGCAGATATGTATGTATGCACAGTACCTGTGTAATGACAATAAAGTGACTATTACTATTACCTAAGAAAGTCAGCAGTTAGTGTATTGTTCTGTCTGTCTGTCTGTCTGTCTGTCTGTCTGTCTGTCTGTCTGTCTGTCTGTCTGTCTGTCTGTCTGTCTGTCTGTCTGACAGAATTGAATTGAAAATAAATTGAATGTCTGTCTTTCTGTTTATTACAATTTAAACATTCTTATCATGCTTATCATTCTATTTATTATGTTGTTTTTATCATTTTGTGGTTTAAAGGTATGACTTAAAGTGATGTAGATTAAATTACATCACAATGAGAAAGTCCAAATCATTTACTGTGGATAAAAGCAGCTACAGCTGAAGCTGCTGCCATAACTCAGTTAAGCACATCTTTGTACTATTGTAACCCACAGTGAAGATGACGTTCTGTATTTTCTTGTGTACAGCTCTGCTGCAATGGCTCAAACGTTCGATCCGTCTGAAGGTGTCCATGTTTTTCTCTCCCCCGTGTCCAGCTTTTTAAAAGATGTAAGGATAGCAGACAGCAAAATAATCATCTTTGGAAAGAGTTGATTATGTTGTTCAGGCAGTACAAAGAGCTCAACATGCGTTCCCCTCGGAGCCGCTGACGTCAATCCCTGCAGACCATGAAGCAGAACTGTAGATCCTTTGTCTGTGAGGATCATTGCTTGGTTGAGAAAACAAGAGAGAGGTGCAGTGATTAAGGCTGAATAGACTCCTTTCACCCGGTCTGGCCTCGGTGCAGGCGATGAGCACTGGAGCTGGAGCAGAGAGGTGACAGCATCATCACCCAGCACCAGTCATGACTCACGATGACAGCAGTGAGTCTGGCCAGCGTTTATCCTCTTTAGCACTTGTCAGGCATCATCACGTCTCAGGCCTCTGCCACTGACAGGTCACAGTGCTGTGACCACTCAGGGAGGACAAGTGCAACTATAGCTCCAGGCCCCTGACCTCTGAGCCTTGATTACATCTGAAGTATGAAACCCAGTGCATGGGTACGGACAGACGGCAGCAGCTCATCAGGTGGTTGTAAACGGTACAGTTGTGCACTGTGCGTTACACGGCAGGTCTAACCTAATGGGCTCAGCTGCACACAGGTTCCCTTCTAACAGATGAGGCAACATGTTTCAGGTATTACCAACCACACCTGGTTGTTAAGACCAACCCATGACCAAGCTGCAAACCTCAGGATTAGATTTAATTTTTAGACTCAGGGCTAGACTAGTCAGACTGCGAATGAGCACGGTGACGATTATCTGAGACTGCTCCCAGCAGTCAAACAACCGACCTTCAACGTTAAAATAAGAAAAATAATGTCAGTTGTTGATGTGATGTTGATGTAATGTTGAAACAATGTTAATGCTAATGGTTGTAAAAATGCCTAAAACATTCATCAACGTTGACAAATGGTTAAAATAATGTCAGTTGTTTTTGTGACGTTGACGAAACGTTGTAACAATGTTTAATGCTAACAGTTGTGAAAAGGTTGACATAGAGTACATAGAGTAATCAGGTAAGGCTATGGTACAGACAGGGATGATCCAAAAACACTGTGATAACAAAAAATACTGGACTAGGTAACGCTGGAACAGGGTACAAGACAAGGATCTGGCAGAGGATTGGGGTGAGTACTGGCGGCTAAATACTGAGGCTACTACTACTAACAGAAACTGAAAAATGGCCAAAATAAAACAGGAAATGACCATACAGAAATCCTGGATTGTGACAATTTCTCTCCGGCTTCAAACCCAAAATCTAACAGGAGTTCGGATTAGTTGCTGTCCAACCTACATTATCTCCCCCCATCACTTTGTAACAACATAATTAAGGTTAATGACTTGACCTGCTGACCTGTCAGTAACATAAATGGCTAATTCATACCCATCAATCTTCTGCTACTCGGCTGGAGGCGGCTGATTGGCAGGCAGCACATGCCAAACATCTCACTCATTAATACAGTCCAACTTTACTGGTGCAGGTGAGATGTGTTCAGACCTCTTGTGTGTTCAGGAAGAACCTCTGGGTGTCTGAGCACATGGATGGAGAAGGAGGTCAGCCCTCAGCATCTTCCAGGTGCACGTTTCCTCCCTTTACAAGCTCTAAGTCGACGCCTGCTTACACTTCAAAACAAACTCAAGTCAGGGCTGTCTCTTGATTTAATTCATTTTATGTAGTGAGAAGAAAGTCATCGTGTTTTGCATGCACAGTACTGTATCTCCTTCACTTTGAGAATATGTTGAGCAGAGACTGACAGACGTGTGGTTGATGAGTGTGACCGTGCTGGAATGTAATGAGATGATTAGTCCCTGCAGAAAAACCTACAGTATTTGATAAAATATCGATGTTGTTACTCTATGTCAGGGCAACTACAACACATCTAAACCTTAACTCTACTGGCTCCTGCAGTGACACGTGACAGAAAATTTTTTTTTGTTCGTTTGGTAGATTTTCTCTGTAAAAAGAAACTCCTTTAATTTAGTTTTAAAATAAGCCTACGCATGAATGATGAATGATGATGTGCTCTAGATTCTTTTCTAGACAGGAGAAACAACGGAAACATGGCAGCTCATCCGTGAGGGTGCGGTGGTGGAGGTGTGAAGGGTGACTGTTTATGTGAGGCTAAGGGTTCAGGACGTGTCCAGACTCCTTGTGTTCAAGGACCTCTGCTGATTCCGCTGATTATGATTAAATATAGGCAACAGCATCTTCCAGTGCTTTGCTCTATCAACTGTCAACGAGTGGCAGTCAGTGGAACGTACGCACAGTACGAGCAGATGGCTTCAGAAAAGCATAACACTGCATAGTTTACAATGTCATTAACTATTCAGCAAAATGAAATGCAAGTGTGCTAAAAAAAGACACAGTGCGTATCAACATGTCTCCAGACAGTAGATACAGTTTGTGATGCGTGTGACACAGCTGCAGGCTCATGTCTCTCCTCTCAGTGCACATGTGTCTGAGAGAACACTGCCACAATATAATGCATCATGCAAAAGGGTTCCAGTTCCAGTGGAAAGTCGTCTGAACGTCAGCGTGAGGTGCGTCTGCTTCTCCGTGGCCTCAGCTGTTCTGGCCGCTGGTTGCCTTTACCCTCCTCCGACCCCGACCCCAACGCCGACCCCCACCCTGCTGTCACGTCCGTTTGTGCGCTGGCACGCGTGGCAGCGACCCAAATCCTATCTGCAAAAATTAAACTGATGGAAGCAGGTATTAAACACTGAACCTATCACCGCGGGAGATCAAAGCTGGTTTGACAGCTGCCACTTCATCCAGCCTCTTTGCTCCTTTGAATATAAAACATTCAGCAGCGCGGGACGACTAACAATACATTAGGCTTATGTTACTCTGAATGGTTACATGCATATTTCAGCAGGATATTTATAGCTGTGGCCATTTAATATTGTCTCAACACATGCATTTGGCCACTTCACCACAGCCTGCACTCAACTACAGACGGGTTCCAAGGGTCTAAGTCTAACCACACAGCACACACCAATAACTGGTAGCTGAGTTTCCTCTTAACTCTGCTCTTTGCATGTTCAAAAGAAGCCTAACAAGACTGAATAAAACCTACAGGCCTTACTTTGACCTGAGAGACACATTATGAACCGTAATGGCAAATCATCCTTCCTCACAAATAACTAAACACATACAGCAGCAGATGTGATCCGACGCTCAGAGACACGGCCTGCAGATCAGTCTGCAGATCTCTGCATGTGCATCATGACCAGAAACTTGTACAGCTGATGTACACAGTCCATAATACACAATGTCCTTGAACTCTCCGTTACAGTAGTGTGTAACATCAGCAGGATGAGAAGGAGCACGCTTTAAAATACGCAGATGGATTTGTCTCTGCGGTATCTGGAAACCTGCATCGAAACTAGCGTGTGCTGAGACAGTCGCTGTATCGGGACAAATCAGTTCATCTGTTTGCTCTGTAATCACATAATCTCAGACTGTTCTGAGAATTATGGGATTATTTATGCTTAATCTCATTTTCCAGCCTTCACCTGTAAGACAAACACCAGAAGAAGGACTGAACTGTCAAGGGTGCCCGGAAATAAAAGTCACACTAGCTGAGAATAGAGGCATCAGAATAGATGCTGGTTCAGTAAAAACACTTCTGCTAAAACAAAAAGCATCAGTTGACACACTACAATATTACGGACATACAGACATTTTACTATTTCATGGCCAATATCAGCTCATTTGAATGTGATAGTGGGTCCCTGACCTAAGCAGGCGCCACAGAAGCAACAAAATGTTCGGACCACTAACCCCGGTCACACTCACCAGAGCAACAGAACTGCTCTCTCCAGATCTTTGTAGCTTTTCAAACATCAGTCTTCCTCTGTAACATGTGATGGAAATGAACACTGTCAACCACGAGACAACAGCATCAGTCCAAACCCACAAAACACATTATGCAAAATCAAAAAAGAGATTTGCATATGTTTTTTAAAAAACAAGAGCCACTCATGCCCTTGGCTGATTAAAACAATCAGTCTGAATGTCTGTAGCCTCTCCTAAAGTATTGTGGGTAGGAAGGGAGGGGCTGTCTGTCAGTCTAGCTCTGCCAGGATTACAGCCTGTGCTCATCAGTGGAGGTCAGAAGAGAGTGCTGTGGAGTCGACCTGCTGTAATTAGAGGCTGCTGGTGATCTCCCTCTCCTCTCTCCTCCTCAGCGTGCAGGGATTGCTGGATTGTTTCCTGGAAGTCAAACTTGCTCCAAGGTCAAGGGTTTAGTAGTCAGAAAACATGCACTGTGTGGATACTAATGCCAGACACACAGAAATCCCTGCACGTTTGGAGGTGACCCAGTCCACCCTGAAGTAGATACAGTACACAGTCGGTTGACAAGACTGAGAGAATAGATGGAAAGTTAGGTCTGGGTTTATGTCTCTACCTGATCTGCATCAGCCTTCACTGACAAACACTTGAGCACAGCAGGCCACGAAGTCCAAACTTCAGCTGAGTCTGAAGGTCAGTCCCTCAACTCACAACCCGTCAGTTTGTGAAGCTGCCATGAACGTGTAGGCCTACACCTGCATCAGCATGCTTCTGGTCACAGACAATTCACAGACACAGAGTGGAAACAGGCCCTGGCCCATATGTAATGAGTCGGCACAAACATGAAAAGACAAAATGCAGCATTGATTGATTTATTGATGAAAACCATTAACACCAGCCGTTGTGTTCTATTCCTGCAGCAGAGAGGGACATTATTCTGCACCTGGAGCTTCATGCCACAGTGACCAAGGCTGGACGTCATCTGTCCCCATACAACCAGCACAGGGAGTCCCTGAGAACATCAGCAGCTCTATTCTCAGCAGACAGACTCTGCTCCTGCTGCAGCTGTGGCAACACAAACACACAACTACACAAACACAGTCATCCAGGCAGAGTCAAGCCCTTCCACAGAGAGTATGAGGCCTGCTCATTCATATTTATTACAAATACCCACACACGTAGGAGGAAATTCATATGCATCAGACATGCATACATACATGGAGATGTTTGAAAAGGATGTAAACACATTGAAGCTGTAACTTGCAAACTCTGTGCTTTTGTACCTTTATACAGCCTCAGATGTGCTGATGAAGCCAAAGTCCTGCATTAATCACTGAGCAGCTGCATCAGATGAAAGGAACGGAGGCCAGCATCTCCACATTCCTTGTGTGTGATGGATTGAATCACATGGTTGCTAAGGGGAAACCTGCGAAAGGGGGATAATTAAGAGTGGAGAAAGGGTTGTTTATTTAGATCAAACACATTACACTGGAACCCTTTCGTTCTAGTATGCTTAAATATGTACTGTTAAAACTATTAATTGGTTGAAAGGAGGCAAACCATAATGAGATATCTTCTGTCATTATTAATACAAAAATATGACATTATTATTAGAGTAATACTATGTTGTTGTGTTTCTTTTAAGGTGACTGCGATCATCTGTTACCGAGAGCATCTTCCATTAAAGTCTCCCATCACTCACTCATTCATCATGTTAGAAAAGGTTGTGGTCGTACTGGAGCCAGTCTCAGCTGACAGTTGGGTCAGAGGTCACCAGTCCATCACGGGGCCACACACAGAGACAGACAGAAAAGTCATTATTTCAGGTCTGAATTCACCAACAGCTTATGAAACTGTCTATACTGTACGTATCAGTTAGATGACATCTGGGTTAAGCACTGGAGAATCAGAATTACAAATAGTTTTTACTGATTGTAGTTACTTTTATATTTGATTATGCTTTACGAGGTTGACTTCTTCCTTTGGCCAGTTTGGGTTTGTGTCCAAGTGTCATCAAATATTGTATTGCACATAATCAGCATCTGTGAACCAGGCTCCACATTCTCCAGGGACAATGATTTGGCTACGAGAGCTCTTTCATCTTGGCCTCAGTGGAACTAGACTGCTCTCTGTCTGAATCCAGAACCAACACACAGATGTTCTGCTGAAGGATGGAGTTAATCTGATCCTACAGTAAAGTCGTCGTCCTGTGACCTGCTTCAGATGATGCTTCAGATCAAGCCTTGTCTGTTATGATGTGAAAACCAAGAAAACCTTTTTTGTTATTGTGCTTAGGTCTGATTGAAACCACACAGAGGCAGTGAACACATCATAGCACTGCATCATTGTTTCTCACAATAAAATCAATCTGTAGAAGAAAAAAGACTTTTTTCGGTCCCAATAGTCATCATCATCTCCAACAACACTGACCTGGGCCCAGAGTGGCCCCCCCCTCTCAGTTGCTGTGGAGGGATGGGGGTTGTGTAACAAGCCACAGTGGCGTGAAAATGTGTGTGTCTGAAAAAAGTGACCCGGCTGAAGGAAGAGCTGCCTTTGATTGAATCATCCGCCCCTCCAGTGTGATAAGCAGGTCTCTTAATTATATGCCAACAGTACAAAGTCAGACATTAGAGAATCCATCATGGCATGAGGACAAGGTTTAACAAAAGCTGTACGACCACTGGCCACACTGATCTCAGTGTGTCACAGCGTCTGTGACAGAGAGAGGCCAGGAGAGGTAGAAAGTGATGGCTAAAGTACACGTGTGTCAGTAAAAGGTACCGTATCTGTCCTACAGTAGCTTTGTTGTACAACCTGGGAAATAGTGACTCCGCCAACACTGACAACCTCTGTGAACCTCAGCTGAGCGCTTAGAGCAGCTGCTGGTGTTTGTTTGAAGGCGTTTGATGGACACAATACTTTCTTTCCACCTCTGCTCTTTCCTCTTTTTGCTCCTCAGTGTTTAATTGTGTGTTTATAATGAATTACTAAAGAAGTGAACTGCAAGCAGAGACAATGTTTGTAGCAATGAAAGTTTGTTAGGTGTTGGACACTAAGAAACCCAGCCATGAAGAAGAACAACAGCACCAGTTACATTTGGATTTAAAAAGACGTGGAACAGGTGGAAGCTCAGTAGCCACTGACAGAAACTTTGTGGGAGCTCTGTAGAAAAGCGAGTCTGGCTTTATATATGACTTTGTCAGGGATCATCTGCATTGAAATTCAAAACAACAGGTAACAAACTCTGTGACTATTAACGGATAGAAAAGTTGGTGTGAAAGCAAATGTTTAAAGCCAGACGTCATGTGGATGCTGCAAAGGAGAGCTGACACGACTGTAGAAACAGGGAGAAACTGGGAGTGTGTCGCTTTCTATATTTGCCTCACACCACTGCCCACAAGGAGAGAATGTTAGAGCAGCTCAGACGCTGCTGAGGAAGACAAGCCGCCTCTCCTGGAAATGTCAGAGAGAAGGGCGTCTGACAGGGAGTGGGAACCAACCTTTAGCAAGGAAACAACTTTATTTGTGGTTTATATGTTCGTCTCTGTGTCGTTTCAAATTTGAACTTATCTGTTTCATCTCTGTGTCTGTGAGATGTATCAGTGTCTGACAGGACGTGGACACACTGTCACTGCCTGTGTACATGTCAAAGATAAGAGTCACTTCTCAGTTCCATATTAAGGTGTGTGCAGGAATTTTGTACATCAGTAAATCCAGTCATTGATGAGAAGTTAGGGAGTTTGTCACTTCTTCAATGTTAAAAGACACCCTTAGTTTGAAGACATGTAAAATATGAAATGATTCATCTGGAGGCAGAAACTGATGGAAACAGGCTTTTGAACAGTTCTAACACTCTTCACTTACAGAACCAGGTCAGGGAATCATCATCAAAAATTTAACTGATTAACCCTTTGTCAAAGTGAGGCATCGTGGGAATCAAGATTTTCCTCAGCAAACTCATGTCAGGTTCCGGCTCTGTTTTTAGTTTTATCTTGAAGGCACCTTGTTGTTCTGTCTCATCATCATGTTTTGGGTTCCAGTTTCCGCTTCCTGTTTTAGTTTGATAGTTTCCGGTTTACCAGTCCATCACACTCACGCTAACCTTACTTCCGGTTTTCAGTTCACGCACCTGTTGTTCATTCATCATCACTTCCCGGACATTTAAGCACCACCTGTCACGTCATCATTTGCCAGATCGTTGTTTGTGTGCTTACCGTTGTTCCCAGTTCGCTGTTCCTGTCCGTCCGTGTTTTGTGTACCCCGTTCTCTGCTCTGCACGTTACCGAACTCGTTCGCCTGCCTGACCACGATTCTCCGCCTGTCGAATTGGTACTGCATGCTGGATTTTGTGTATGAACCTTGCCTGTTCCTGACGCTGCCTCTGCCTAATACCTGGAATAAACCACCGTCTGATCACCGTCAACCTGTGTTTGCTGTGCATTTGGGTCCTCATCCGAGCGTTCCATGACAGAACGATCTGGCACAGACTTGGACCCAGCCAGCACTCAGCCGTCGCCCAGGTCAGTGACTGTTTTGTTTCTTGGTTTTTTTTTGGCGGCGAGTCTCCTTCACCTGCGAGGAAGTATGGAGTTCACCTGCGCCGAGCTACCCAGCGACTTACGCGTTTATTTTCAAATCCTCGCGGAGGATTACCGACGGGCGGTTAACCCGAGGAACCAGCGCAGCGCCGTGGAGGTGGCGATATTGACGCTGGAGGACGATGACAGCGTGTTGGAGCGTCCCAGTGTTCGTCGCCTCTATGAGCGACTGTGCGCTAGGTCTGATGAACTAAGCGACGCGCTCCGCACCACGCCAGCGCCGGTCGCACCGCCGAAGGTTTCGGTTTCCTTCTCCCCGCCCCGTCGGACCGTTGTGTCTGCATCAACCTGCCCAGCTCCATGTTTGTTCCGCTGGGAGGATTCCCTGCATTCATGCGGTCCCCCGTCTCCAGTTCAGACGCGAGCTGTTCAGTCCCCAGCTCAGTCGTGTTTTGCCCAGTCCCCAGCTCAGTCGTGTTTTGCCCAGTCCCCAGTTCAGTCATGCTCCGCTCAGGCTCCAGTCGCCGTTCAGCCTCGCCACGCTCACGCTCTAGTGCAGCCCTGTCACGTTCAGGTTCCAGCCCCAGTCCAGTCGAGCCCAGTTCAGTCGAGCCCAGTTCAGTCTCCAGCCCAGTCGAGCCCAGTTCAGTCTCCAGCCCAGTCGAGCCCAGTTCAGTCTCTAGCCCAGTCGAGCCCAGTTCAGTCTCCAGCCCAGTCGAGCCCAGTTCAGTCTCCAGTCCAGCCGAGCCCAGTTCAGTCTCCAGTCCATCCGCGAGCTGTTCAGTCGAGCCCAGTCCCGGTTCCAGTTCAGTCGAGCCCAGTCCCGGTCTCAGCCCAGTCGAGCCCAGTCCAGTCGAGCCCAGTTCAGGTTCCAGTCCAGTCGAGCCCAGTCCAGTCGAGCCCAGTTCAGTCGAGCCCAGTCCCGGTTCCCGTTCAGTCGAGCCCAGTCCCGGTTCCCGTTCAGTCGAGCCCAGTCCCGGTTCCAGTTCAGTCGAGCCCAGTCCCGGTTCCAGTTCAGTCGAGCCCAGTCCAGGTCTCAGTTCAGTCGAGCCCAGTCCAGTCGAGCCCAGTTCAGGTTCCAGTCCAGTCGAGCCCAGTCCAGTCGAGCCCTGTCCAGGTTCCAGTCCAGTCGAGCCCTGTCCAGTCGAGCCCAGTACAGTCGAGCCCTGTCCAGTCGAGCCCAGTACAGTCGAGCTCTGTCCCGGTTCAGTCCAGTCACGCTCCTGTCCCGGTTCAGTCCAGTCACGCGCAGGCCTTATCCCAGTCAGAGGACTCCATCTGTCGAACGGGTGCTGTGCACACCCGATCAGGCCCGACGTCTCCTCCGTCGAGCTCGGCAGCTGTAAGCAGTCATGCCGGCTCCGGAGGAGACGCCGTCCCAGTTCCTGTCGGCCATGTTGCGGCCGTTCCTGTTGGCCGTGTTGCGGCCGTTCCTGTCGGCCGTGTTGCGGCCGTTCCTGTCGGCCATGTTGAGGTCGTTCCTGTCCCCGTTCCTGTTCTTGTCGGCCAAGTAGAGGTCGTTCCTGTTCCTGTCGGCCAAGTAGAGGTCGTTCCTGTTCCTGTCGGCCAAGTAGAGGTCGTTCCTGTTCCTGTCGGCCAAGTAGAGGTCGTTCCTGTTCCTGTCGGCCAAGTAGAGGTCGTTCCTGTTCCTGTCGGCCAAGTAGAGGTCGTTCCTGTTCCTGTCGGCCAAGTAGAGGTCGTTCCTGTTCCTGTCGGCCAAGTAGAGGTCGTTCCTGTTCCTGTCGGCCAAGTAGAGGTCGTTCCTGTTCCTGTCGGCCATGTTGCGGCCGTTCCTGTTCCTGTCGGCCATGTTGCGGCCGTTCCAGTCTCTGTCGGCCATGTTGCGGCCGTTCCAGTCTCTGTCGGCCATGTTGCGGCCGTTCCAGTCTCTGTCGGCCATGTTGCGGCCGTTCCAGTCTCTGTCGGCCATGTTGCGGCCGTTCCAGCCTCTGTCGGCCATGTTGCGGCCGTTCCAGCCTCTGTCGGCCATGTTGCGGCCGTTCCAGTTCCTGTCACCCTCGGAGCCGCAGCGCCCGCCGGCCTCCAGGAGGAGGCCGCGCCAGCTGCAGTTCCCGCGCACCTCCAGGAGGAGGTCGCGCCAGCTGCAGTTCCCGCGCACCTCCAGGAGGAGGTCGCGCCAGCTGCAGTTCCCGCGCACCTCCAGGAGGAGGTCGCGCCAGCTGCAGTTCCCGCGCACCTCCAGGAGGAGGTCGCGCCAGCTGCAGTTCCCGCGCACCTCCAGGAGGAGGTCGCGCCAGCTGCAGTTCCCGCGCACCTCCAGGAGGAGGTCGCGCCAGCTGCAGTTCCCGCGCACCTCCAGGAGGAGGTCGCGCCAGCTGCAGTTCCCGCGCACCTCCAGGAGGAGGTCGCGCCAGCTGCAGTTCCCGCGCACCTCCAGGAGGAGGTCGCGCCAGCTGCAGTTCCCGCGCACCTCCAGGAGGAGGTCGCGCCAGCTGCAGTTCCCGCGCACCTCCAGGAGGAGGTCGCGCCAACTGCAGTTCCCGCGCACCTCCAGGAGGAGGTCGCGCCAGCTGCAGTTCCCGCGCACCTCCAGGAGGAGGCCGCGCCAGCTGCAGTCCCCGCGCACCTCCAGGAGGAGGTCGCGCCAGCTGCAGTCCCCGCGCACCTCCAGGAGGGGGTCGCGCCCGACGCAGTCCCGGCGGACCTCCAGGAGGGGGTCGCGCCCGCCGCAGTCCCGGCGGGCCTCCAGGAGGGGGTCGCGCCCGTCGTAGTTCCTGTCGACCCCCAGGAGGGGGTCGCGCCCGTCGCAGTCCCGGCGGACCTCCAGGAGGGGGTCGCGCCCGTCGTAGTTCCTGTCGACCTCCAGGAGGGGGTCGCGCCAGCCGCAGTACCGGCGGACCTCCAGGAGGGGGTCGCGCCCGACGCAGTCCCGGCGGACCTCCAGGAGGGGGTCGCGCCCGACGCAGTCCCGGCGGACCTCCAGGAGGGGGTCGCGCCCGCCGCAGTCCTGGCGGACCTCCAGGAGGGGGTCGCGCCCGCCGCAGTCCCGGCGGACCTCCAGGAGGGGGTCGCGCCCGCCGCAGTCCCGGCGGACCTCCAGGAGGGGGTCGCGCCCGTCGTAGTTCCTGTCGACCCCCAGGAGGGGGTCGCGCCCGTCGCAGTCCCGGCGGACCTCCAGGAGGGGGTCGCGCCCGTCGTAGTTCCTGTCGACCTCCAGGAGGGGGTCGCGCCAGCCGCAGTACCGGCGGACCTCCAGGAGGGGGTCGCGCCCGTCGCAGTCCCGGCGGACCTCCAGGAGGGGGTCGTTCCCGTCGCAGCTCCCGCTGCACCTGCATCTGTTCCTGGCGGCCCGGCTCCGGCCGCACCTGCATCTGTTCCTGGTGGCTCGGCTCCGGCCGCACCTGCATCTGTTCCTGGCGGCTCGGCTCCGGCCGCACCTGCATCGGTTCCTGGCGGCCCGGCTCTGGCCGCACCTGCATCGGTTCCTCGTCGCGGTGGTCCAAGGAGGACGCCGCTGGTTCCTGCCTCGTCCTGGTCTCGGCTGCCGGACTGGTGGCCTCGCCCTCGGCTTCTCCTGGTGATTGGATGGCGCTGCCTCCTCCGGCGCCGTCCGCCTCGACTCCGTCACCGCCACGGCCGTTCGCCTGGGGTACGGCCCCTCCTGCCGCGACGATGGCGCGGTCTCTGCCGTCGTCGTCCGCCGCGAAACTGGGATCCCCGGAGCATCTCCGTCGGGGAGGGGGCTGGGCTCAGCTCTGCTCTCCCGGACCTCGCCAGCCGTCGTGGTGGACTCTCCTGCCACCACCCTCGTGAGGGACCCCTGGACTCTCGTTTTGACCCTCCTCCAGTCCTCCCTCCGCCCACCCTGCTTGTTTGCCTTGCGGGAGGGGGATTCGGTCCCTCCTCCTGAGACCGCCCTCCGCCCGCCCTGGTTTGGGGAGGGGGGCTTCCGTGGGCGCCGTGGAAGACGCCCTAGGGGGAGGGGTACTGTCAGGTTCCGGCTCTGTTTTTAGTTTTATCTTGAAGGCACCTTGTTGTTCTGTCTCATCATCATGTTTTGGGTTCCAGTTTCCGCTTCCTGTTTTAGTTTGATAGTTTCCGGTTTACCAGTCCATCACACTCACGCTAACCTTACTTCCGGTTTTCAGTTCACGCACCTGTTGTTCATTCATCATCACTTCCCGGACATTTAAGCACCACCTGTCACGTCATCATTTGCCAGATCGTTGTTTGTGTGCTTACCGTTGTTCCCAGTTCGCTGTTCCTGTCCGTCCGTGTTTTGTGTACCCCGTTCTCTGCTCTGCACGTTACCGAACTCGTTCGCCTGCCTGACCACGATTCTCCGCCTGTCGAATTGGTACTGCATGCTGGATTTTGTGTATGAACCTTGCCTGTTCCTGACGCTGCCTCTGCCTAATACCTGGAATAAACCACCGTCTGATCACCGTCAACCTGTGTTTGCTGTGCATTTGGGTCCTCATCCGAGCGTTCCATGACAACTCAGGTGGCTCATTTTCCAGAGAATCATATCAGACTAACTACAGAACAAAAGTGCAGAACAAAATCTTCTCCAGCAAAAAGAGCCGAGCCGTCTGTTCATCACAAAAGAACTTCAACAAAGTTATGGTGGTCTGGTCCCACCAGCATTGAATACTTGGTCCTGGACTGTCAGGAGGCTGCATGACAACAAAATGTCATCTGACAATAGGGATCTGTCTGAGGAGTGACTATATCCTGGAGCGGGACCATGAGTGACAGGTAAAACAATGACGACGTGGGTAAAGCTGTGAGTACCGAATGCTGGAAAAAAACTGAGCATCGACATTTTACACTTTCTAGTTTAGCTCAGTACTACGGAAAACATTGTCCATTGTCATTATCATTTACCATTTTTTTTAGGGCAGGGCCTCTAGCAGTTTTGAAGAAATTTGAAGATGGGCCCCTTACCCACTATTTGTTTTGACCACAACGTATCAGTATTCAGTCAAAATACTGTAGCTATAGCTACTGTAACAACATACAGTACTATACACTGCATAGATATCATTATACTGAACTACAGTAAGTAGTTTTCTGCTAGCATACATGGTGGTAGTTAGTTAAAGCCTGCTATCACATCAAAGTCTAAATCTAGATTAAATTACATTGTTTTAATTTTCAATGGTGAAAAACGATTAAAAGGACTGTTGAATTGGAGTGTTGGTTATGAAATTAGTGCTAAGAATATACTGCAAAGGAAGCTCCATAAACAAACAAACCTTTGATCGAAGGATATTGCGGATTGGTTGTCAATCTGACGATCTCACTCATCAGCGAGTCTATCCAGATGGACAGAACCATGCAGTAAATCGGAGGAGGAGTGGAATTTGACTACAGAGGCAGAAATAAGCTGTAAGTTAGTTTTATTTATGACTCTTTTGTAGATACAATTATGATATCTAATATATTACTGCTAATAATATTATTATTCATAGAGCTACAGTAGTCATCCAGCTCTGTCCTAAGTGACCTACTGTAACTAACTGATTGCCTATTGGTGCCACTGGTCACAGGCACTAATCAACAGCTTCACCACAGGCCAATGATGACCCAGTGATGGTCACATACAGTAACATATGGAATAATCAGATCCTCAATAAAATGTACCAGCAGCCAAAATCCCACAGTTACACAAGCACAAGATACAAAAACAAATCTAAACATAAACAGTAAATGAAAGCAGAACAAAGCCAAGTTAGGAAATTAGGACTTTCATCCAAAAACAGAATTAAGTTTACAATAAGTAAAAAATCCCAACAACAAGCTGAAGTGAAGTCAAGCCTGGTGTCGAGAGTCTGGGTCTTAGTGAGGTACTCAGTGTGGAACCGATCTAATGTTCCGACACTGGACATGTGGATTCCTGTTCCAACACGCACAGAGGCAATGGCTCTAGAAGCATGTACAGTAAAGCCTCTGTGTGGAGCACAGGGATGTTTGCACGCTTAACTATCCTCATGCTGCTCGTTCAGTGATAGAGGTTTATTATTTTGCTCACCTTTTTATTACAGGACATAAAAATTAATGACTGCGTAGTACATAAAATGGGCCTGTTGTCACTAGCAACACAAGAACTCCAGTTTATCATTTTAAAAACTCTTCTGCCAAAAGACTTTACTGCAGAAGCAGAGTTTTCAGTTCAGAGTTTGGTGTTTACTTTCATGTAAAAATAAAGCAGAGTTCTGCACAATAATCTGCAAATACAGACAGAGTATGAGCTTCACCGTGATTCCACAAAGCTGTTAAATAAACATTGCAAGAGGTAACGAGCACCTAAAGCTACAGACTGACTGCTACAGATGGGGCCTCTCTAAGGTTGGGACATTACTGACAATAATCAAAAAAGCTTCAACTGAGTGAGATTCTGAAGTGAAAGGACACGAGTGTCAAGAAGCTGGCACCGATAAAGAGACGTGTAGAGCCGGATCAAAGGAATGTGCAGCAGGATGAATATAAAATGATTCAGCACCAATTAGTGGAGGAGCATGAATATTCATGTGACTGTGGAGACCCTTCACTCAATACCACGTTTCTGCATATCTCAAAGCCACTTGCATGCTGGGATACGACCAAACCTTACACTTTGTTATGCGTTGCCTTGAGACAATGTGAAAGATGCTGGTGGTTGTGTTTTCACTTTAGTGATGCTTTAGTGGTTGATCGACTGATGAAGAGCTTTATTCTCCTCCTTTGGTCTGACAACTGTGAAATGAAGATCGTGACGATAATCATGATCAATTTCACCAAATATCAAATTTGCCACCATATTCAACCGTGAGCTCCTCATTATCAGGCTGTGAAGCTAACCATTCCATAACTGTAAATATGACATTCTTCATCTCCCTAGAGATGCTCTGGCTTCCTATCCTCCTTTTAAGAACAGAAGAAATATTTTATAAATATAAACAAGACTATACATATGTATAAGCAACTTTAACACCAACATTTAACAGAAGTAAAGTGTAAGATTGGAGATGAGGGGCAGGTTGGTCATGTCAGTGTGTCAGTAACCCACTCAGGCCACAGGCACAAACATGCCCCATACCTCTGGTGTTTCTGGCTGTTGTTGATGTCTGGCTTTCGTTTTGCATGGATTCTAGAAGATTCTAACACAATGATTCTGGAGACCAGTGCTCCCTAAACACTATCAGGTTACATTTCTCAGTCTTGCTGCTTCCTCTTGTCTCATTACGGCCCGTGGAGGGTGAAATACTTAAATCACTGGCTAAAGCACCTGGAGGAACACTGCTGTTAAACTGCTGAAGCCCTTCGGTGCTTGTGTGTCTCTGAGCCTTTGGGGGATGTTCAGTTTCTACTAATGAACATGTTCGTCCGTGGAACATGCCGCAGGCTTCAAATAAAAATGAGCAAAGAAGAATAAAGTTTAGCACTTTGAACCTTAAATATAATGATTTGGCTGTAATCAGCTGAACATGCGTCAAAATGTATTTGTAACTGAAAGACTTTAAGCCATTTGTTGTAGAGAGCTTTAAGATTTGGAGCTACATTAATAAACTGTGTTAAAGACTTGTGTTAAAGACTTTAAGCCATTTGTTGTAGAGAGCTTTAAGATTTTGGAGCTACATTAATAAACTGTGTTGCTGTGAAATAGAACAAAAGTGATTCCCTTCAGAAAATGGATGTGACATTAAAATATGTGAGTGAAGAGAAGAAGTAATCGTCTGTTCCAGACTCAGCGCTGCTCACACTCCACTCACGTCCCCACAGTGGAAGTCAGCTCCATCCTTCATGGAGGCTGTTATTCAGGTGAGCTGCTATTGATTCACTCCTTTGTTTCATCCTCCATAATGTTCAGTATGAGAGGCCACTTTACGAGCGTCTGGGCAGCCGGAGCTGCGTGTGCTTTTATTAGACAAAGGCATTAAAACCTATTCCACCCTGGGGAAACTATTTCACTCCCAGCGCTGATTCTCTTTCCACACTTACTGTTCCTGCTCCACCTGCGTGAGTGTGTTATGCTGCGGTGCAGTCAAACTATTCCCATGGCCTGACAATCGCTCACTGTGGCTTCCTGCTCATGCCTGAACACCAGCATGAGCACTGATCTGTCGGAGCGACCTGGACCGATCGGCTCCCCTGATTTATCCGCAGTGACTGAAGCATTGCAGCACATTCATTATCAAAGATTATGACAGACTCGGGCAACACCCTGGATGTGAGTGAGTGAACTCCTGTAGTGTTCACAGTAATAAACTATAGACAGAAAATCTCCTACACCCACTTCACTAAAGTCTAAAAAGCATCTTTTAATGAACCCAGTGTCTTTATTTTCAGGCTTTTGTCCAAGCTGCACAGTCACAGTGTTATCATGTCTTTTGTCTAGTCTAAAGAGAAGGTCCAACCTTTTCACAACATTGATCCATTTCAATACTAATTAAAATAAAATTAAAAAGACTCGAGGTTCAGTGTTGTCAATTACTAACTTGCATTTTAGGGTCAAACTACCGAACTTGTGTGAGGTATGAATAGTCTGTCTGTCTGGTTTATCCACTGGGACCCGTTTCTGCTCTTGTGTTGAATCATTCAGGTTGTGTAGTATTACTTGAATATATTCAGCACATTCAACAAATAATGCAATAGAATGTCACATTTCGTCTTATAGATTTGACTTATTAAAACCATTTATGTCCAGATACTCACTAAACTACAGTAGGGCTTATGGGTGGACTTCATTGGAAGGACTTCATGCTATTATGCAAAACTGATGTTTTTATGTTAGAAACAACCAAAAGGTCAGATTCAGTGCTTACCTCAGGGTTAATGACAGTACCTTTATTTTACTAAGCTGTTTGTTACCTTTGCTTACAGCACCTTTAAAAAATAGTCCTACCATGCAGTGCTGCTTTTTCTCACCCTGTGATTAAAAAAAAAATAAATAAATAAAGTAATCAAACACTAGGAAAATTAATAATTTTTTGTGCGATTTCTAACAACTGCGTTTGGTTAGTCTCAGCCAACAGATGCAAGGAGTATCACAAAGCCTCAATGCATCATGCTGTTGATGAGGTGATGCTCTGGATTTAAGTCTATGGGAAAGGTTTGAGTCAAAGAAGGCACTCAGTTGTAAAAACTTCATAAAAGATATCAGTATCAGTTCGTCTCCATGCTGTCATTTACAGCTCGGGTCAAACCTACATGTAAGGGTGGATTGCTGTGATATAGTTTCCTTTTGAAGTGCTGTCCATTAATGAAGTGTTAAACCTCTGAGGCACAACAGACAGAATGAAAATATATTAATTAAAGAGAACAGTGAATGAGCTTCAGTCTCATCTGTGCTGACACTAAGTGGATTGTTTAGTTGGTCAGATGAAGTGAAAACATCCAACTGTTTCCAATAGCAGTAGGAAAGGAAACATAGCACCTTGCCCTAAAGACACACAGCTGTAAGTCTGTGTACAGTGAGAAACACTTGGCTGTCAGTAGATGTCTGACACTGACAGGCTTGTTGAGCTGCCATGTCTAACCAACAACCCTGGAGGAGAATGTGTTCAAGCATGATGTATGTGAGGTTGGGAGCAAGAATGCCTTCCTGAATCAACGAGCACATCTGGAGCCAGGTGATGCTGGGGAACAATAGGGCCACCTCCTCCTTCATGTCTATTGTAAATCCATCCAGGAAAATTCCCCATCACTGCAGCTGATGCCTGTGCTCTCTATAAAACAAGTGAGGGGCTGCAGACTCTGCTGCTGAGATCTACACAGTGGCAGGTCTGGCAGACAGTGACACTGATGCACATTAGGAACCACACTGACACTGGCTGCTGAGCTTCCAACAGAGATACAGACAGCCATACAGACGGATGGACAGATGGATGGACAGACGGACAGGCAGGCAGGCAGGCAGGCAGGCATGCAACCAGATAGGCAGGCAGGCAGGCAGGCAGGCAGGCAGACAGACAGACAGACAGACAGACAGACAGACAGGCAGGCAGGCAGGCAGGCAGGCAGGCAGGCAGGCAGGCAACTAGACAGACAGACAGACAGACAGACAGACAGACAGACAGGCAGGCAGGCAGGCAGGCAGGCAGGCAGGCAGGCAGACAGACAGACAGACAGACAGACAGACAGACAGACAGACAGGCAGGCAGGCAGGCAGGCAGGCAGGCAGGCAGGCAGGCAGACCAGTAGCCTCTCGGCCAGTCCGGGCCTCAGCTTCGGAGCAGTGACTGCCACCGCTGCTAACTTCAGGGACTCAGTGTGCCACTAAAACTGAACTGATGTGTCTGATCTAGCAGTGACAAGGACAGAGCAGCTCAACGGGAACACGGGGCAGGAACAGTGTGAATGTGCACAGTGTTGTCAGTGCATGTGTGTGTGTGTATGTCTGTGGACGCTCACTGCTCCCTGGTCAGCACCAGTTATCGTTTAGGAACACTTCACATTGCGAGCTCACTTTTAGATTTTTATTCAAATAGAGCAAGATCTGGATTTAGATGTTTATTCAGTCTTTTAAAGTGTGACCCTGATTCATCTCATGTGGGCCAATGTGTAAACCTTCTACCTGTTAGACTATAGTATGTCTTAAATTGTCCTTCCTTTCAACTTCTTCACCTTTGTTTTAAAGTATATACACAAAGTAGCACAGAAACTTTAATGTACGTACATACATGTGATGGTCTGACAGCCAGGATAGTACAAGGACACACATAACTTTGATTACTGTTGTACAATGATTATTGTCTTTTTACAAAATATATTCCAAACATTTGTTAGTTACCGTCAAAGCTAAACAAGGCTGAGCTCAGGTAGTGGCCTTTGCAGGACAGTTGGAGGAGTTTGGCTGCTTCTGAGTGGAGGACGGTAGCTGCTGAGTTGAGTCAGTTGTGCAATGAAAAATCACAATCTATAAACTTCAAACTAAGTGAAATATGTGGAAGCAGATGCCTGAGTTGTTTTGGCTCATGTGGAAGGTGAAGTGTCTGAATGCGATGGATAGTGAAGTATATTAGACTGTGTGTCAGCGTTGCCCACATGTTGTTTATTTTCTTCAGCTACATTTTTTTAAAAACACAATGACAATGATAACGTCTCAGAGGAAAACACCTCCATGACTGGAGCCCAAAGTAAAAACCCGCCCCATGCTGATAAGTACAAGCAGCACTTCAGCTCTGTGTTTGTTTCCCCCACGCTCTGTAACAGGCCTCATGACCTTTTTAACAAGCTTCTGACCTCTATGCCTAAGTTCATTACTCGTGTAAGTACTGTGTGCAGACCATGTCACAGTATAGAAGACCACGTTTAGAGGCTACATTTCCTGTGACATAATGGTGTCATTCTAAGCGACACTGGTCAGATACTGTAAGAAACTTTAGGTTTACTGGACCCAAGTTGCACATCACCACTGACTGCTCCTACCCACCATGTCTCACCTCCCCTGAGGTCTGTGACAGCGTAGAGACAAACATCCAGCACCATCATCAGGATTGACGACCACCATTCTTGTGTGTAGTTTCTCAAGAACCTAGAGGAGTACGTGTAAGTTAATTCCCCATGTTTTAATTTCACTTAGTACCTGCACACAGAACTATGTATCAGAACATTCTTTGATTATTACTGGTTGTGTGAGCAATGATGCTTGGAAGGTTTAGGATGTAATGGTGCTGACAGTGAAGGTGACCTGGCTTTTACACAGCATCACTGTGGGCATGGACCGGGAGCTGCAGCTGTCTGCGCGTGAAGCCGTACTCCTGCATCTGCTGTGGAATTAACTAGACAGTGTGTCAGGCTCAGCCACTCACCGCTCTCGCACTCGCAATTAAACCTCAAGGAGTCAAAGCTTTTTTTAATGTTGCTTCGCTGCGTTCAGGTATTGAGCCAGTGACATTTTTAGCAGAGGACGACAGCTGTGAGATTCACCAATTAGACTTCTAATTAAAGTGATTGAGACATCTAAGCCTGAGCTGGACAGAAAGCATAGGACTGCACGGGGGGGGGGGCTTTAAGATCAAATCACCCCGCCACCTTTGGCCTGAACCTCCAAGCAGACAATGCAATGCTGCCATTGTTAGACAGGCGTCTCCCCACACACAGAGCAGGAAGAAACCTACAACCAAACTTTTGTTTCTCCTTCTCTACACTGACTTGTGCTTTCTTCATTTGTGAACTGTACTTGTACCTGTTCAGGCGTTTGCAGTCACCATCGGTGTTAATGAAACCTCTGCAACGCTTAGGGTAATTTGGTTGCAGTGTCTTTATCTATAACTCAACAAACAACACATTCATGAATTCTAAAAACAACTCTTTGCACTTAGATTTTACAAACCACCTCGAAAAATATATGTGATGCTTAGTTGTGACTTGCGTATGTATGAGTCTGGACCTGGGCTCATGTCCAGAACCTTAGGAGAACATAGCTGCTGCAGTGGTACACTATGAAAAGAACAGAGACTTGCACCGTGTCCTGTGCAGTGAAATGTGTCCTTCATCATGTTGACTCCACTGAATATTTGATGGAACCACAACGCAGTGTGGAAATGAACTATCAAGGTGATTCATGGAGGTTACACGTACATGTAGGACTGATTGCTCCAGATTTGATGGGTGCTCTACTTTTAGAGCAGGTAACACACCATGAAGTATACAAAAAGTTAAAAACAAACAAACAGAATTACATAGATGAACTAGTAACAACAATATAAACCTAGAGACCAAAAAAGCAACAAACACATACTGTAACAAGATGTCAGAAAAGGCCTTACTGTATATACAGCTGTAAATCATGGCAAGCCAAGAAGTGACATAAACATGCTACATGCAGGAAAAACTAAATGCCATGTGTTTTTAGATGAAACATTTCAGATATGTGAAGAGATAGACTGTACAACACCAACCGAGCTGCAGGAGAGAGCAGATGTCGCCACAGTTGCCACATCCTAGAGCTCTGTGGTGACTGGAGACTAACTGCAGCTGTGGAAAACATCTGGTGTTATCGTCATACCGTGTGTTTGCCTGGAAGCAGAGATCGTATGTTCTCCTGGACCATACAGGCAATGATGGCCGGCACTGGTCACAATCACGGCCAGAGACACAGTGAGGCACACTGTTGCATTAGAGACAGTAGCAGAAGTCAGAAGACGAGCAGAGGTCAAAGAACCAGCAGAGGTCAACGTCTTCAAATCCTCCTCTGCCTTCATAAACCCAGCACAGCTTGTCTCCTGTAACATCTCTAAGCCTCCAACTCATTATACCTCTTCCATCTGATGTCATCAGTAACATGACCATGTGCTGAGTTCAGGTCATCTGCTGTCTTTAACTATGAGCTAATATTAGTTAATCAGCACATACAAGATGACTCAATAACAAATCACTGCTGAGTCTAACATCCATGTGCATTGCTATAAAATTATCCTACTGTACATTTAAGGGCCAAAGTGGAAGAGTGATGAGAGGTGGGAGAAGGCTATAGGTTAACTCATGAGTTGATATGATTCTTAAGTGATTATTAATTCACTCATATATTTGGCTTTTGGCTCTTTTAGGGCTGACACAAAGGAAAGCGAAAAAGAGAGAGGAATGAATTTGGCAGAAGAAGAAGCAGGTGATTGTGGTGGCATCTGTTAACTAAAGTAAAGCACCACGGTTGAGAGTTCTCAGATTAAAGGTCCAATCAAGTATCTTGTCATGTAGTTTAATTGTAATGAGTGACACCTCGACTAAAAGCTTAACAAACTGACAAGTCACACGTTATAAAAAAAAACTTCATTATGGTTTGTAGTGGCAGGACTCATCTGTCCTGCTGTCATGTATGTGGTCGACTGAGGTCCCATGTTTGTTTCTCTCCATTAACAACATATTTGCAGAAAATACAAACTAATATCAGTAAAGATAATAACTAATAGAAAACTTGTCCTCATTCCCTAGAACCGTACTGTGCCTTTTGGAGATAGATATTGTTTTGTTACTATCTGACCCTCACACTAAACAGACAAATGGGCAGGAAATGCATCAGACAGGAAATATCTGTACTATTTTGACTGTGTGTAATTCTCTTTCAGGAAAGTGAAACCATTTCAGATGCTAATGAGTTGGAACCATTATCATAATGTGCTCTTCCTCACTCAGCTCAGGAGCTGAAAGGCTGATGTACAAACACAGAGTAACCAAAGAATGATCGTCTAATATTAGAATAACATGCAATATTGATTTATTTACCTGAACAGAGGTTAAAAGCTGCCTAATAACTGTTGTATGTTCATCTTTAGTACGAACGTGTCACTCGGACGAATATGTTCCTGAAACGTCGCTGTAGTCTTGTTTCTGAACAGGCTTCATTTGTCCGACAGTCATAAAAGTGTTTCTTTTGTCTGACTCTTCACCTGCTTTCATCCAGCAGTCAAAGTAAAGCGTGTACAGCCTGTTCATCAGTGCTCAAAATGCTGCCGCCACCAAAAGCCTCCAGTCCGATCGGCCTTTAGCCTCAGACTGAGTGTGAGGACATCTGCTGTGTGTCAGACAGAGCTGCAGCACGCCTCGCTGCCTGCTGTTCACTGGATGTGACTCATCAGTCCCATCACGCCCGGTGTCAGGGGGAGGGGGGGTCAGCAGGGGCGGCAGCAACGGCGCCGGCGCTGCTCGGCTCACGGCTGCTGTGGAGAGCAGGTCGCGCGAGGCTGAGCTGAAGCGATAACAGGCCGAGATAAGCGAGAGGCTGATAAGAAGAGAGGCACAATGAGAGCTAAGATGAGCAGCTGCACTGTGAATGTCTGCAGTGACTTGGCTTTAATATTCTCACTCAAACACCGATAAGCAGCCTAGAGACACAGTAGGTGGATATGAGATGGAAAAGCACCGTTTGCCCAAAATGAAAGAGCAAACTGCACCAATGTATGAATGCTTCATAAATTACATGACGTGGTGAAGTAAAAACTAAAGCTAAGATCCAGCGAAGTTCAGTCATTTATGGCTGTACATGTTTCCACGTCTTCCTTCTCTCCTGACTGCCCCCTTAGTAGGCGAGAGCAGGTTTTACGGAACA